>NC_037674.1:47053426-47205913 GCF_003255815.1 Theropithecus gelada
ACAAAAAGAATCAGTAATGTTCAAACAAAAAGCCATAAAATATCATAATCCTTAATCAGTTGATGCCCATGTAATTCTTTCTTATCTGCTTGTTGAGTTCACAGTTTTATGACTCCAACTTTTTCCACTGGAATTATTAAAATTTTTATCCAGTCCAACTGGATAATCTCAAAGTCATTAGCAGAGGTCTGACTTTCAGGGTAGCTCTCAGAAGCTTTTTATTTTTTTCGTGAACCTTCTTGAAGACAGAACACTTTAGGATTGTTGTTGCTTGCAAATATCTTTCAGGAGAAGCATCAGAGTAAAACAGTTTACTGTGGACAACAAGACTTAAAATGGCCATGGTTAAAAATCTTATGGGAGTTCATAATAATGATGCAGTCGACCAGGTGTTCTGTGAAAGATCCGTACGTTAAAAAGCAGTTCTCAAATGCCAAATGAGCCAAGAAACCAAAGAATGAGGCAGGTAAATCCAGTCTGTTGATACATGATGATTTATTAGGGGAACTTACAGACAGAAGCGTGGTCTTGGGTGACTGCAAGACAGGTCGATATCTGCACTGTTACTCCCCAGACCCAAGGCTTGTATACCATAGGGGAAAGGTATACATGCTTCAGCAAGACAATTAAAGGCAATCCTCCAGAACAGGCAAGAATGTTGTATGTGTCATAGCCTATAATTTATGTGATAACATCAAGGTTGCTTTGATCTAAAATCGGGATTCATAGTGAGCACATATTCTTACACTAAGGACAATAAATTAAGAAAAAATCAGGAGGCATTCACAGAAATGGGGTCATTCAGAAGTCAATGGTGGATTAACATCCAAGGTGGAGTCGTTTTGTCTCTGCACAAAGAAATCTGGTTATTTTTGTGGCATACAAGATTTAACATTACAACTATGACTGGTAACATAAACCAAGACATATCAGATTTCTAGGAATCGCATACTATTTTGGAACACATATTAATTACACATTTATACAAATATAACTCAAGGAAAACTAAACACCGTTTTGTATTTGACAATGCTTCCCATGTGATTTTAACACACCAAATAAGCCTAATATGTCTCTCTGGACCTTCCAAAGGCCCTTCTGGAATGTTCGAAAGTTAGTTCAAGGTTAAAAAGATTTAATTTAGAATTTGAAATTTGATTTTGAAGTCTTTTAAAAGTAAAGGTTCAAAAGACTTGATGAAGAGTAGAATCACAGGTCATTGTGAAACAATCATTCATTTAACCAAAGTGATAATTCAGAGATTTCAAAAAGCTAAAACCTTTACTCTTTGATAGAGGAGACTCAGTTTTCCAAATAATCAAAAGACACAGTAAAAACAGCATGAAGCATATATAGTCAGACTGTTACTTTCTCTCCCTTCTTTTTGTGTTTTTTTTTGCAGTTTACTCAAAAAGTGAACAAAATCTTTTTTTGTCAATATTTGTAAATCGTGTTTGCAAGAGACAACCAAAATTTATTTTTGCATCAGTATCAATGCTAAAGTTAATTTTAATGAAATCTTATAAATAAACCTATCCTGTATAGTCAGCTTTGACCACACATGATACAATTTTTATAAACTTTCATAACCTCTTTAAAATTTTATTTTATTCTTTTTCAACTTTTTATATTCATTCAGTTTTTATCTATACCATCTTTTTATTTCTTTATTTGGGAACAACTTTTAAATAACCTCTACAGTAGACAAAATTACCTTTTTAAACAAAAACCACATCCTTATGCCTTTTTAATAATCTTCCTCACCAAAAACGTATCCTACCCTTCCTGTACATGTTATATACAGAATTTTTTCCTTTATCTCTAGTAGTTTTGATTACATGTTGTAATTATACTTTTAACTCTTAGTAACCTTAATTTTCAGTGAAAAACCTGAGAAGTAAGCAACTTAATTGCTGTGTACATTTTATGAATATATATTTTATAATTTTTAGAGGCAGCCTTTTCCATAGAACAATTTTTTAATGTGGAAGATGGCATATTTACTAATAAGTTTATTCTTTCTTTTCTGAAATAAAAAACCAAAAGTATGTAAGCTTAAACTTATGTTTAATAATTAATATTTTAGTATTTTAATTTATTTCGATGTGACACAAACATTTCATGCTAATCTATTATTTATCATAACATGGGTTTAAGATTTTAAATTACTGAAAAGATTTTTTTGAACTGACACATTTGTCTATAAGTATTTATCCCATTCATATTTACCTAATTTACTTGTTCTTAACAATTACATTTTAATTGCTTATGGGGAACAAAACTAGCCATTTAAGTTAACTTTTCTTTTTTTTTTTTTTTTTTGCAAAAGCAAAACCAGTCTATCCTTATACTAGCCAGTGTCATATTGACTAAGGCCTCTGAGATACGGGACATAGATACCCTCCCCAGTGTGTCCCCTCAGTCATCCTGGGTCCCAAGTACCCAGTGGGCACACAGGTGGCTATGAAGGGCAGGACCTGTCTGGGTTCTGGATTCACATACTAGGTACAGAGCCCAGGACAAAGGAAAGAGCTGTGAAGATGATACCAGGAGGATCCCACCCTTCCCAACACGGCCAATAGACAGAGTTGGGCCAGGGAGGACAGGGCCGTGTTAGGCTTAGCCCTGCCATGTAGCTGATGGTGCAGGTGCTGCACATGCACATATGTCGCCAGGCCTCACCATGACCACCTTTCTACACCTCAGAATTCAGAGGCTCAAAACCAAAGGCATAAGCTCACAGCAAGATGTATACAGGGCTTTGGGGGACCCCTTTAGCCAGCCCTTAGAGCTTTAGCTCACAGACAAAACAAGCATCACAAATTATTACAAAAGCAGTAGTTTTATTACACTAAAACATTGAGCAGAGATAGCATAAATTTGTCTGACAGACCTAGGCAAAATGTCCAAATTAAATTCTGAAGCCATTTTTATGTTATTTTACCAACAATTTTAAAGCTAGCTTTATTTACTGAAGGCTTATTAACGTCAACCTGAACCTGAAAAGCATTTGGGCTTATTTACTTGAATTATGAGTATTTACGTATTTCTAAATTGGTACCATGTAAACAACATACAAACACGTGTACACATATATGCATATATGCAAGCATAGCATATAACACGCATTATGTACACAGAAGCCAAAGAGATCAAGAAAACCAGTGCAAAAGAGCAGAGCTTTAGACCTGAGAGGAACCTGCCCACGATTGTTGGAGTGTTATGAGGAAGACAGGGAATCCCAAAACAAAAAGAGGTCAGTGGTCCCTTTTTTTTTTTTTTTGTATTTCTCCAGGGGTGTAAGGGTTGGTAGAAGTCTGTTCTAGATCTCTTCACGTAGTATTGAAGATGGCAAAAGGAAGGCAGGGGCAGAAGTAAATGGAGGAATGAGTTGTAGAGGAGCTAGTTTAGTGGGGAGGGATGAAGTTTTCCAAAAGGCCAGTGAAGTTTTAATTACCATGGGTTTGAGAAAAGGAAATCTAGTTGACTAAAATGTTCTTGTGGGAGAAACAACATCCAAAAGAGAACAGAGAAGCTTAGAAAAAATACAGTCTGAATGTCAGCTTTTAATGAAGCTGATTTCTAACCATAGACCTCTCTCTTGGAAACAATCCTTTATAATTTCTTATTATTAGATTTCAGTGGGGACAAACAGCACATATTCTGGGTTTTTAATTTAAAAAAAAACTAAAGGCATCTATCAGGTGATTCTGAATGCAAATCAATAAGCCTTTTACGACTTAACCAAGAATGTATGACTCATCTCTAAAGAGGTACAAAGAAGCAGTCCTCCCGAGACCCGGGGCCACCCGCGAAGACAGCGAGAAGAAAAAAGAAACTTAAAGATTGGCAGCACGCCTGTAATCCCAGCACTTTGGGAGGCCGAGGCGGGCGGATCACAAGGTCAGGAGATCGAGACCACAGTGAAACCCCGTCTCTACTAAAAATACAAAAAAATTAGCCGGGCGCGGTGGTAGGCGCCTGTAGTCCCAGCTACTCAGGAGGCTGAGGCAGGAGAATGGCGTGAACCCGGGAGGCGGAGCTTGCAGTGAGCCGAGATCGCGACACTACACTCCAGCCTGGGCGACAGCATGAGACTCCCTCTCACAAAAAAAAAAAAAAAAAAAAAAAAAAGAAAAAAAAAAAAAAGATTGGCAGCACGACAGTAGCTATTCATGGCAGGGAAAAGGATCAATCACAAATGTGTACTCCAAAAAGTCAAGAGTCAAACAAATATAAATTCAAAACAAATAATTAAAGCTAATCCTTATAAATGTTTCACTTTTTTTCCTCCTTAGTTAAAGGATTTATATCTCCAAGGGACTGGTTCCCTGACTGGGAATCCAACCCCAGAAAGAGGAGAGAAAGTTCAGAATCCTAGTCACTAAACTACAGGCCGGAGGGTATTTTTTGCAAATTCTTCAAAGGCTCCAAAGCAGATGGTTGACATGTATAAAGGATTTTAACGTTGTTTTAAATCTGATTTCTGCCTTCTAAAACTCTTGCCAAGGGAGTTTTTAGGCTATCTTTCTTTTGTGTCTTTTCATAGGTACCAATAAGATAGCTGTTTAAGACTATAGCTCTCTAAAGAGTAGTCTTTTAAATTTAGAGAATTTATTTATCTCATAAGTGACTCAAGCCAAAAAGGCTTTTTTCGTGGAAAGTCCCTGAGGTAATTACTTTCCGGGTTTAGAATACAACAGGCAAAATTGGCATTTTTTTAAATGCGTGCAAAAGATGCAGGCTTCATGATCCTCCCCAAAATTTACTCCCAGAAATAAGCTAAAATAGCAGATCTCTGTTGCCACAGGCAGTTAAGGATGGTGTAGCTGGTCTCCCCATGAGCACATGGACATGTGGGCACATGGGGGTGCCTCCAGTCACAGACCTGTCAACCTGTGATGCCTGTGACACAGGGCAGGCACTTCAGGGATTAGACTTTCCCAGCACTAACCAGGCACAAAGATGGAGGCAACAGAAGCCCTTCATGGATAGAACTCCTTTTAAGACAGACTCTGCTGCGAGCTTGGCACATTTGGGAAAACAAAGAGAGTGCTGCTTAAAATTTTACATGGCTCAGGGTTCCCAGTGCTTTTAGGCTAGCCACTGGACATGACCTGAAAATCACACCCCCAGAAGCGGAGACCAAGGGAGAATGCTCCCCCTTGGTTACAAGTCAACTCTGAAGGGCATAAAACAAGACGAAAGGAGACCCTCATCCGGTTTTCATTTCAGGGCCCCACAGCACAGTTTGTCTTAAATAGATGCTGGTCTGATGAGAACCATAAAACTCACCAGTCTGTGGGGGTCAGCTCAGACAATGGGCTTATAGGGGTTTGAGGCCTATGTTCTGTCCTACTTCTACCCTGTGATACCCTTATTTATGACAAAACAACACAGGAAGACAAAGACAAAGGAAAAATCAAAGACTATTTCTGGAAAGAGAAGAATTAGATAATATGAATATTCATAATAAAAATACACCAGAGCTGCTATCCCCAATGCTAGTCAAACAAGTGCTTTTCTCCCATTAATCTTAAATTTGGAAAGGAAAATGAGACAAACAGTTATTTTTACCATCTACTCAACCAGATTTCACAAAGAGTGACCAAGAGTGACTGATAAGAATTTCTCCCCTTTTGCTAGCATATCCGGTCTGGGGTTCCCTTGAATCTGGCTTCCAGAAGAGCAGAGTGGTTTTGGTTATCCTGTTCACAGCACCCAATCTGTAGGGACCAAGGGAAAGCTTCCCCCTTTACTTTCTGGAGATTTGTGAATATCAACAAAAGATAGATTAATAGGAAAAAATATACAAAATTTATTATAACATGCATAGCACAGGGGAATTGCAGGAGAATGAATGCCCAGCAACCCAGTGGAGTACAGATGTTTAGACCCCCTTTTTCATAAGGCAATTGGAGATGAGGGAAATGTGGCAATTTGAGGGATAGTAACATTTTTACGGGGAAATGAATGGACTTGGAGAACACGCAGTGACCTGGGACAAAGTCTGTTGGACCCACAGAGCAGACAGTGACTGGTAAATGATTCTTTCTGAAATACTGAATGGGACTATGTTCATTTGTTTTTGCACTGCTATAAAGGAGACACCTGAGGCTGAGTAATTTATAAAGAATAGAGGTTTATTTGGCTTATGGTTCTTCAGGCTGTACAGGAAGCATGGTGTTGGCATCTGCTCAGCTTCTGGTCAGGCCTCAAGAAGCTTACAATCATGGTGGAAGGTGAAGTGGGAGCAGGCACATCACATGGCAAGAGCAGCAGCAAGAGAGAAAAGGGGGAGACTCGTAAGCAATCAGATCTCACATGAACTGAGAACTCATCACCAGGGGAATGGTGCTAAGCCATTCATGAGGGATCCACTCCCGTGATCCAAACACTTTCCACTAGGCTCCACCTCCAACACTGGGGATCACGTTTCCAAATGCGATTTGGAGGGGACGCACATCCAAACCATATCAGGCACCAAGATAGAAGATGATGGTTTGTGACAGAAGTCTGCACCAAAATAGAAGACGATGGTTTGTGACAGCTTGAGTCTTTCTTCCTGCGATATGAGTTAATGAAAACTCAAGGAAAGGACCAGATGTAATTGTTTTCTTCTTTGGCAGGTGTGGACTTTAGAAAGATAAGGGAACTACAGAGAACAGCTTTGGGAGAGACAGAACATTGAGAGGCTAAAGGGAGGTGGAGGTAGGGTAAGGTCAGAGAGACCTTGAGGTGCTTACTTCAGTCCAGTGTGTTAAAGTGCTATATTTTGGGGTATTGGTTTCTGAGCCCCAGCACTGCAATTAATATACTGGTACCTTGGTACCTTTACATGTTTGCAATAACTGTTGGATACATTCTTAAAATGGAGTCAAGAATTCATATGTATTTGTGATTTTGATAGCTAGTAGGTGGCAAATTGCCCTCCAAAGTGGTTGAAACAACTAACACATCGACCAGCAATGTATGAGAGTGGTTCGCTCTCCACTTTTTGGCGATTTGCCAGTCTGATAAGGAGAAAGTGGCATCTCTTATAGTATCATCAGTTTTCATTTGCATTTATCTAATTTTGAGTGAGCTCAAGCATCTTTTCACATGCTTAAGAACTGAACCTTCAGGGACTGGGCTAGGATGAAGTGAGTGCAGTGCCTTGGATGCAGAATTTAAGGAGGCATTTACTAAGCTCTCTGGGTCTGCTTCACTTATGTACCCGTAGCACCTCCCCTACCCACGCTGGTCCCAGCCCAGCGCAGTGCCCTCCTTGCCCAGGAACCACTTACATTCCTTTTGTGTGATTTGTCTTTTAATAATCTTTGCGCATTTTTCTGTTGGGTTGCTGATCTTTTTCTTAACTTGTAGAAGCTTTTTATGCATTAAAGTGATTATGGTGTAAATTGCAGGGTTTTTTTTTTTTTCTTATGCCTTTGCTTATGGGATTTTGTTTATTTTTGCCATGCAAAAGTTTCAAATTTTTTAAATGGCAAACTTAGTAATTTTCTCTTTTGTGATTCTGGATTTTATATCATAGAAAGACCTACAGTTTGAAGTTATTAAGAAATCATCCTATTTTCTTTCAGCAATTTATGGTTCTGTGTTTTTACATTTTTACATTAATTCATTTGGAATTTATCCTAGTGTATCGTGTGAGGTATGGATTCAATTTTACTTTTTTTCAGATAGCTAGCCAATTATGGATAATTACCCAATTACCTTTACCATAATTGAATAGTTCACCTTGTCCCCACTATTTTGAGGCTCCCTCTTTATTCCTTGTGTATATTTTTGGCTTTGTATTCAATTCTATTAATCTCTGTCTTTTCATGTACAAATATTAGAACATACATTTCAAAAGAGAAGCAGAACACACAGGTGTTTGAAGTGATGAAAGGTAAGTTTGCTTTGCTCGGGGCTAGCGCATTCATGGACTTCAAATGGAAACCTTTCTTTGTTCATCACTTGGAAAAGACACCTGTATTTAGGTACCTTAACAAGACTTCCTGTTTACAATATATTTTTACATGATTGAAAAATGAATATTCTATGAGTTTTTGGACCAGAATGGCAGGAGTTACAATCATGAAAAGCATTCCAAATGATAAAACCACAGTAGGCCATGTCAAGATCTCATGGATGGTTGAGAGACAGTATTAAAAAATAGAGAATTGGAAAATTATTGAAAAATGCGTAATAAACATTTTGGCAGCTGTTTGCTTTTAGAACAAACTAGATTTGCCGTGGAAAAACAAATCAGTGCTCCCACAGGCAGCTCTTGAGGAACCATCTTCTGCCATTCCGTAAATAGGCAGTATCTTTCACAAGTTTTGTTTTGTTGCATATGGATCATAGCAATTTTTTAAAGTTTATCAATCCATCTTCTAATGGCTTGAAATTTGCTATTTTTTTCTACTTACTCTTCTTGTGTTCTATTTTCACACTTCCCAGCAAAATGCTAGTAATTGTAGTGCTTAAGAATATGCTAGAGAGGATGTGGAGAAATACGAATGCTTTTACACTGTTGGTGGGAGTGTAGATTAGTTCAACCATTGTGGAAGATAGTGTGACAAGTCCTCAAGGATCTAGAACTAGAAATACCATTTGACCCAGCAATCCCTTTACTTGAGTATATACCCCAAGAATTATAAATCATTTTGCTATAAAGACACATGCACATGTATGTTTATTGCAGCACTATTCACAATAGCAAAGACTTAGAACTAACCCAAATGTCCATCAGTGATAGACTGGATAAAGAAAATATGGCACATATACACTGGGGAATACTATACAGCCATAAAAAAGGATGAGTTCATGTCCTTTGCAGGGACATGGATGAAGGAGGAGACCATCATTCTCGGCAAACTGACAAAGGAACAGAAAACCAAACACCGCATGTTCTCACTGATAAGTGGGAGTTGAACAATGAGAACACATGGACACAGGGAGGGGAACATCACATACCAGGGCCTGTTGGTGGGGGTGGGGGGGCTAGGAGAGGGATAGCATTAGGAGAAATACCTAATGTAGGTGACAGGTTGATGGGCGCAGCAAACCACCATGGCATGTGTATACCTATGTAACAAAACTGCACGTTCTGCACATGTACCCCAGAACTTAAAGTATAATAATAATTTAAAAAGAATATTCTGGACCTAGTTTCCTAACCAAATCTTTTTTTTTTTTTTTTTTCTGAGACGGAGTCTTGCTCTGTCGACCAGGCTGGAGTGCAGTGGCCAGATCTCAGCTCACTGCAAGCTCCGCCTCCCGGGTTTACGCCATTCTCCTGCCTCAGCTTCCTGAGTAGCTGGGACTACAGGCGCCCACCACCTCGCCCGGCTAGTTTTTTGTGTTTTTTAGTAGAGACGGGGTTTCACCGTGTTAGCCAGGATGGTCTTGATCTCCTGACCTCATGATCCGCCCGTCTCGGCCTCCCAAAGTGCTGGGATTACAGGCTTGAGCCACCGCGCCCGGCCTTCTAACCAAATCTTGAGTGCTGCCAGCCAAAAAGATTTTTTTTTTCATCCCACCTCCACATTCACCCAAATGGACTAAGGAAGGGAGATCAGTAACAGCCACGATTGTCATTTAAACGGACTGAATATGATCATGCATGAACAAAGATTTTGGATTCAAACATTTGCTTTCCAAATACTAGCCTTGTTTCCTCAAAACTGCTTTAAAAAACCTCAATATAAGCTTTGTCTCCCTTGTGAGAGCTATGATGAACTTCTTGTGGATGAAGGATTTTTGTATCCTTTGAGTTTCAAGTCAGTTTCTAAAAGCCTAATTTAAATACTTCACACATACAATGGGAGATTTCAAATATATGATATAAATAAAATACAATGCATGATGTTTCAGTAATGTTTGGTGTACTCATGCTATTATTTCTTGTTTAGGGAAAAATAAACTCTTTCTTTTTTGGATAGATATATAATCCCCCTCAGAATGAGGCTAGAGACTATCCAATATTTTTTAAATGAAAGTCTATGCCTTATTGTCCTGTTCCTGCTTTTATATAGATCATATAGCACAAGTAAACGTGAGACTTTTAATACTGCTTGGTGATGACTTTTTCTTGAACTGGTTGATCGTGACATCTAGTGTTCAGTACTAAAATTACATGTCTTTCTCAAAAGCAGCTCATAAGGAAACCAGCATAAATTAGTGTTTAATTCAGGGCTGGCAATGCACCAAAAAGGCCAAAATACAAAAATGGAAGTGGAGTCATTGGGGCAATAACTGGGGACAGTTTGAATTAGAAGGGTAATTGCTCCTTGATGATAACACCAAGAATTATAAATTACACTTGGGAGCAGTTGTGTATGGACATGCAAAGTGAACTGCTGTTCAGACTTAGTTCTGAATCTGTTTTGTTGTTGTTGTTTAGTTCAGTCCTTCTTTAGCTCTTCTCAGACTAGGAGTGGGTATAAATTCACTAGTCAGATTACCTTAAGCAAGTCATATAATTTCTCAGAGACACGGTCCTCTTATCTGTAAATTTGAGATGCTGAGTCCACATCGTAAAATTCCGGGGGAATTAAATGAGATGTTTCATGTATAATGATCTGGGCTCAGTGCAGGGTGCATTGTGAACAATAAATAGCAGTGCTGGTGATGGGTAATGGTGGTGATGGTGTGGGAATGTGTCTGGGAGGTCATTTGCATGAATCTTGGTGTCTCGGGGTAGCAAAGACAGACAGTGACCAGGTGCAGAAATGGTCCAGGATATTGTAACTGGATATTGGGATCAATGGGCAACAGGAGGCAGGTCGTGATATGAGCAGCAAATGTGGATGGTGTGAGGGAGGCTCAGATGAAGGGAACCACACAGTGCCTAAGAAGGCAGTGAGGTTGGGAAGCCTGCTGCCCCACTGATTTAGGTCACAGGGTGTGGGAGAGAGGGATGGAAAAAAGCCTCAGTGTCCTTGGAGAGAGTGTTTCACCTGTAGAACTTTTTTTCTTTTTTTCGAGATGGAGTCTTGCTCTGTTGCCCAGGCTGGGGTGCAGTGGCACAAACTCCGCCCCCTGTTTTTTTTTTTTTTTTTTTTTTTAAGCAATTCTCCTGTCTCAGCCTCCAGAGTAGCTGGGACTACAGGTGTGTGCCACCATACCCAACTAATTTTTGTATTTTTAGTAGAGATGGGGTTTCACCATGTTGGCCAGGCTGGTCTCAAACTGCTGACGTTGTGATCCACCTGCTTTGGCCTCCCAAAGTGCTAGGATTACAGGCGTGAGCCACCACGCCTGGCCTCACCTGTAGAACTTTAAGAAGATACAGTAACATGCAATAGGACTTGCTATCCTGCCTCTCAGGAGCTGGGTCTCCTTTATTAAGTTCCTAACTTTTCTGAGCCTCATTTTCCACTTTGGTAAGTGGGGATGACAGCAGTACTGACCCCGCAGGTTTGTGAGGATTCAATGAGATGGTGCATAAAAGAGCCTTAAACAATGCCTGGCATAGCTTAGTAAGCATGCAATAGCTAAATGGTAGCCCTTGTTGCTATCTTTTTTTTTTTTTTTTTTGAGACAAATTCTTCCTCTGTCGCCAGGCTGGAGTGAAGTGGTGCAATCTTGGCACACAGCAATCTCCATCTCCTGGGTTCAAGAGATCCCCCTGCCTCAGCCTCCCAAGTAGCTGGGACTACAGGCATGCACCACCACACCCAGCTAATTTTTTGTATTTTAGCAGAGTTGGGGTTTCACCACGTTGGCCAGGATGGTCTCGATCTCCTGACCTCATGATTCGCCCGCCTCAGCCTCCCAAAGTGCTGAGATTACAGACGTAAGCCACCACACCCAGCCCCTTGTTGCTATCCAAAGGGAGGAGATGAGGCCAAGCACGGTGACTCCCACCTGTACTCCCAGCACTTTGGGAGGCCAAGCCAGGCAGATCACCTGAGGTCAGGAGTTCGAGACCAGCCTGGCCAACATAGTGAAACCCTGTCTCTACTGAAAATACAAAAATTAGCCGGGCATGATGGCGCATACCTGTAATCCCAGCTACTTGGGAGGCTGAGGAAGAAGAATCGCTTGAACCCAGGAGGTGGAGGTTGCAGTGAGCTGAGATCACGCCCCTGCACTCCAGCCTGGGCGACAGAGCAAAACTCTATCTCAAAAAATATATATACATAAAAATAAAGGGAGGAGATGAAAGCAGAAGTTTCAAAACAGGACAAGCAAAACTCAGACACACGACTCTGCTTTCTCCTTGCTTTGGTATAGGCTGTTCCCTCTGCCTGGAAATCTTTTTCTTCCCTTATTACCCACATAGGTCACCTTTGGTAGAGCACTCTTTGATTCTGGCTGGCATCATTGCTCCTTTTACGGTGTTTCCAGTCCCCATAGTCCCTTGTGCTTGACACCCTCTTGTTCTTATTAGACTGTTTATGCATCAAACCCTCCTGCTAAACCATGAGCCCCTTGAGGGTAGACCCAGGAAGATTAGGTACTTAAGAAATGTTGAGAGAATTATGAATACACTAAGACTACAAGAGAAAGGGGGAGAAGGAGAGGAGCAGAGAGACAGTGAAACAAGTGTGGCAAAATGTTCACTGAATCTAGGTGAAGGGTACATGAATGTTGGTTGAACTATTCTTGCAACCGTTTCTTTAGGTTTGAAATCTTTCCAAATACAAAGTTGGAGGAGGAAAAATGTTAAAGATTTTTCTTTTTACATTCAAAGCATTCCTTTTTAGGGAGATTGGCCTGGGCTCTCCCCTTCCCTCTCTGGCCTCCCTGGGTTGCTCTGGTTGCTCATAAATGCTGTTTGTGACTGAAAGGTGAAGCTATCCTTTCTCTCTGCAGGTCTTTTTACCCAACTTGGCTTCTATCGATTGATGTCCAACCTGTAGTTAAAAGAAAAACAGATCCCCCCTCCGCCATGTATATATGAGCACTTCACCTGATGTTGTTTGGAAGCTACAGTGTATTTCTGAATTTAGAGTAAGGAGGGAGAACGTCAAAATTTGCAAAGAGGAAGCATTGAAATAGCCCTTTGAAAATGCATGTTCAGAGGCAAAACGAAACAAAAAACGCAACAAACTTGTATGTTGTCCCTTCCAGGTCCCCCTGCTGGGCATTTGCAGAACCGCAGCATCCCAGATCACTCCTTAAAACATTTCCACGTGCTGCGCTTTTTGAAAAGCACAAAAGGTGCATGTTCAAAGCTGTATCCTGACCATTCCCTCTACAACATGCTTTGCTTCAGCTGTTAAACTCTGTATTGAATGAAAGCACAATGAGAAAATAGAATTTCGAAACTAAAGCAAAGGTGCATAACAAACACTCTTCAAATGCTCCTGTTTTATGTTATTTCATTTCATTTCATTTCCTTTTAAGAAAGGCCATGAGGCAAATCCTAGAAGTAAAACCAGCCACACCACTAAAGCACAGGTGCTGCTTCTCAGTGGAAAGTCTGTCTGTCTCATGGTTATCCAAGTCTGAGGTGGTCCTTTCTGATCTAATAGACCTTTTGTCAACATTTTTTTTTTCTTTAAAAAAAGGTCCTAAGAACTAGAACTTCCCCACAATGAATGGCCTATTCCTTGTCATAACACTTTCCCTGTTAAAATGGGGCAAGCGCTTAATAAATTCATGATGAACGGTGGGTTGCTGGGTGGACAGGCACAGAGAGAGGTATTCGGCCTGAGTGTAAACAAACCGGTAAGCTGAAGAAACTGGTGCCAAAAAGGGATGTTTACACTGAGTGCAGATTCGGACAGGATCACTGCTAGATCCCTTCCATCTAAAATATTGCAAATCACAAATTCTGAAGAGCTCAGTGGAGAATTCTAAAGCACGGGGTCCACCTGAAGAGTCCCAGACTAGTGCCGTCTCTTCTGCAGCCACTGGTGTCATTGTTAATCTTGTCCAGTCACGTATCAGTGTAACTCTTAGTCAGAAGATAGAAATATACCAAGAGAATCCATGTGTCCTCTGTAGCCCACACCTCTCTCCTGAGCACCAGACTCATCTGCTAATTCACTGCTTTCCATTTCCACCCACACATCTCACGGCACCTCACGCTGCACATGACTAAACCTGAGCTCATATTTTCTTCTCCCTTGTGCATGCTCTTGGGTTTCTGATTTTGGTGAGTGACACCTCCATTCAGTGAGTCCCCGTGACAGACCAGCTGGATGCCTTCTGCATTCCCACCTCCCCACAACCCTTGGTGACCCAGTTCTGTTTATTCTTGAAGTCTCAAAACAGCTTCATTTCACATCTTCTTTGGACCATTATAGTGGTCTACTAACTAGTCTTCCTGCCTTTTCTTACTCTTTTTCAGGTGAACTTTCATTTTACTGTCAGAGGGATTCTAAAATATAAATTAGAGTAAATTATTCCCCTGCCTCTGTGCCCACTCTGCCTCTCCCCATTGTCCACAGATAAAAGTCCAAATAAGTCCAAATTCCTTAGCATGGCATTCAGTATGCTCCATGATCTAGCCCCTGCCTACCTCTCAATTCTTAAAGCAAACATTTCAGCCATACCAAACCGTGTACAGCTATCTGAATAGGCCATGCCTCTGGGCTCTGTCCCTACTTATTTTTCTACTCAGAATTCCTTTTCCTCCCTGTACACATGGCAAATAGCTGTTTCCCTGGCAAGCCACAGCTTAGGTGCCATTTCCTCTATAATGCTGTTACTCTTGGTCCCCAGAGAGGATGACTTCCTCTCCCTGTTGTGCCCCAAAGAGACCTTTTTTAAGATACCCATAATTCTTTATTGCCTTTTTTGACTTACGTATCTACCTCCCCACAGATGCACAGAAAAATCCTAAAGTAGGAACCAACCTTGTCTTACTCATCTTTGATCCTCCACTATCTAGCACAGTGAGTCAGCGCATAGTACTTATTCAAAAGATGTTTGTTCAAATGAACAAATCCACCTCTTATTTAGACAGTCATGAGATCACCGTGGGAGCAACACTGTTCATCTGGAGCTGCCATCGTACCATCTGTTCATTCTTCACCAGGTGTTACCTGGATATCCCCTGCTCTCACAAACTCAAAGTACAGATGTGTCACATTTACAGAAGCACAAACAAAGTCAACGTACTGATCCCCGTCAACTTGACTGACAGGAGGTTCTCTGTTTTCTCAGATGATCCTTCCCATCATTTCCAAATTGTGATATAAAGTAGACAGCTGGGTACCCAAGTCTGAAATTCAAAGCATTGGTCAGCGCCACTGTTTTGGCTAACTGGAAAGAGGTGATGATTTATCTTCATGGCTAATGGCTCAGAAAGTTCTTTTCAAGGTTGTAGAATTCAAATGTTATCCATGATGGGATATGAAATCTTTATGATGTGCTTTGCTTTTTTTGTACATTGAAGCATTAAGC
The DNA here is from genome assembly GCF_003255815.1 of Theropithecus gelada. Classification (NCBI taxonomy): domain Eukaryota; kingdom Metazoa; phylum Chordata; class Mammalia; order Primates; family Cercopithecidae; genus Theropithecus; species Theropithecus gelada. The sequence goes on from NC_037674.1 coordinate 47,068,778, forward strand.
ATGGGACAAATTTTGCTGAGCTTAATTGTGGAGATGAGTCCATGTTTTACACCCTTTAGCAAAATGCATTTGCAAGATAGCTCGGCCTAGTTGTCTAACAGGGACTTCAAACCTTGAGATAATTAAGACTGAATTTATTCTTATTTCCTTCAACTCTCCCAAAAGAAAATAACTTTGGATACTTTCTTCTCTATCTCCATGAACAACATCCAACTAATTACCCAGGCCAGAAATATAAATGTCAATGTCAATTCCACTTTCCATCCCCTGGCTCTATCTCGTGGTGATACTGTCCTAAGGAAACTACCTCCTTAGTAGTTCTCTCTAGTTTGCTGTTTGTTCTTCTTCCCGCCATCACTTCCTTTCTTTAAACCTTCATCATTACTTGTACAGCAACCACTTTAATGGTCTTCCTTTCTTTAGTGTTGCCCTTTCTTATACAGAATTGCCAGTGTCGTCTTATAAAATAGAAATCAAAATGTGTCACTCCCCTTCTGTAAAATTTCCAGTAATTCCTCCATGGTCTTTAGGTGTCTGTTTAGTTCTACAGTGTTGTTTTATCACACTACTATTTTACCTTATACATTGGTCTTGAATACCTCTAGTTTTCCAAACAAGTCATCTTTTGTCATTTTTCACAGTGCTTTAGTATATTCTGCTGCTGCTTCCTAGAATGCCTTACATAGCAGGATATCTTTGGCTGCAGGTAACAGAAAATCCAATGCAAAGGCTTTAACACTAAGAGTTTAAGCACATAAAGATAGGTGTCTGGTGGTTCTAGGGCTGATTAATGGCAGCAATTTGGTAGTGTCATCAAGGCCAAGTTTCTCTTCATTTTTTCACTCTGCCAAACTCTGTGTGGCCTCCTCAGGGTCACTTCCCTTTAGTTTTCAGGATGTCTGCCACAGATCTGAGCATCTTGGGAAGACATGAAGTACAGCAGAAGAAAGAGAAACCTGTTCTTTCTTTTACATGCTCTTTAAGAGTCAGGGACATTTCTAGAAGCCCTCAAAGAAGAATTTGCCTTTTGTCTAATTAGTGAGAACTGAGTCTCGTCGTCATCTGTAGCCTGTCACTGGCACAGGGATTTAAAGAAGTCAGGGGAGGGGGCCGAGGGAGAAAAGGACACAGGAATGAAATCGAAGGTACTGTTAGCATGGAGGAAGGGGAAGTGTCCAGTGGGTTTGCAAACAACAGTGTCCTCTGTTGCCCTCTTACCTCCTCTTTCTTTCTTTCCTTCCTTCCTTCCTTCCTTCTTTTCTTTCTTTTCTTCTTTCTTTCTTTCTTTTTTTTTTCCTTTTCTTTTCTTTTCTTTTCTTTCTCTCTTTCTTTCTCTTTCTTTCTTGACAGAATCTCACTCTGTCGCCAGTCTGGAGTGCAGTGATGCGATCTCAACTCACTACAATCTCTGCCTCTCAGGTTCAAGCAATTCTCCTGCCTCAGCCTCCCTAGTAGCTGGGACTACAGGCACGCGCCACCTTGCCCAGCTAATTTTTGTATTTTTAGTAGAGACAGGGTGTCACCATGTTGGCCAGGATCTGCCTGCCTTGGCTTCCCAAAGTGCTAGGATTACAGGCATGAGCCACCACGCCCAGCCCTTTCCTCCTCTTTGCCAGGCTAATTGTTGAATACTCAGCTAATGAGTCACCCTGGGAGAGACTTCTCTGACCACCTCTCTTCCTTTTGATGCCTTCTGACAAGTTAACACAGCTATAGAATTTATTCTACCAGACCACAAGTGCCGCGAGGTAGGACTGTCTTTTAGTATCTGTCATAGTTACTGGCACATAACTACAGGCATATGTGCTAATATTTGTTGAATATAAAAATAAAAGACAAAACCTGAGTTGTGTCAGTTAGGAATGACTTTTTGCTTGCCACAGACACCCTAGAGTGGTATAACCAAAAGAGATACTGTTTTTCTCATGGAACAACTCCATAGGAAGAGGTCCTGGGCTAATAAACCTGCGCTTACAATTCATCACACGCTCGGGATCCTTCTAGAGTCTTGTTCTGCTCTCCTTGGCACGTCACTACATGTTCTCATGAACACATCTTGGCTTTTCCACCTCCGGAGTCCATGTTCCAGGCAAGAAGAAGGGCTAAAGGTGCAAGGTACTTGTCAATTGAATCTGTACCTTTTCCTCTGATAAACAATAGCTTTCTTGGCAGCTCTACTTAGTTGACTTCTGGTTATATCCCATTAGCCAGGCATAGATCTGGTTTTATGGGACAATGCCAAAACAAACATTGTCAGGGTTCTGTTAGGGTCACAGGAAGATTTACTCTATTTCTTGTTCCGTCTGCCTGCTGAAACACAATAGCAGCCATTAAGAGTTGTTATGTGGAAGTCTTGTATTATATGCTAGAAATGGGCCTGGTAAGAATGACTTCTATCATATTGTCCACACCCTCATTGAGAATATTGAGAAGACAATGTTGAGAAGACTGACGCCTAGAGAAATGTCATTTGCCCAAGACCAAATCAAATATTTTGTTGGCAGAGAGTGCTTAGGAAACAACCAGTCCTTATCTCAAGTCTAACTCCCTTAACGTTTGGGGGCATTTCATAATTTGATCTTGAAGTAATAGATATTAGATGTATTAACTTCTTTTTCCAGTCTTACATAACAAAGTCTTCAAAAACAGAAACCATATTTGCATGGTTTGCTATGAGTAATACCTAGTATGGAGTCATGTAATGATTCTTTTTAATTTAAATTTAAATTTTTAATTTTTGTGGCTACATAGTAGGTATATTATGGGGTACATGAGATGTTTTGATACAGGCATGCAATGTGAAACAAGCACATGATGGACAATGGGGTATCCATCCCTGAGTCCTGTAATGATCTTAATGCAGTCCTTCCTGCTTTCTCTGCAGGGACTTTTAGGAAGACGTAGGAATGATTTGCACACTGTGGCTGCAGTTACCTCCATTCACTCTAGATGGCACTCGTGCATTGATTGGGAAACCAGTCACTGATAATATTAACCGCCTGGTAGAAACTGACAAATTCTTGAGTCAAGGTGGTGAAAAGTTAAATATAGGTGGCTCCCAGGCATGACTGGGTGAATAGATTGGTCAAAGGAGAGGTGGTGAAAACTGAGGACTGGCTGTAAACACATTTCATGATTATATAGAAATCCCCTTGCCTTCTGTTCATTCTCCCTCACAGCAACCAAAGTGGGCAAGCCAGAAAATGGACTGGCCGGCCTTACCGGTGTGCCTGCCTGACCAGCAGGTGGCCTGGTCACTGCCCCAGAGGGTCAAGGGAAACCTATTCTCCTTGACCACGTTCCCTGAGATGGTGATCGCAGAGGAGACTCAGTTGCTACATCAGGACTTTCATATTCAGATGGAGAAGGCTTATATGTTGATTTGAGTTAGTAATTAGGGCTTTTAAATTGCTCTTGTTGACATAAACACATACACTATTATTCAGTACTTCTGATTTCATACTCTTGTTCCACTGAACAAATTATTTGGGGATATATTGACACTGTTTCTTTTTTTTTTTTTTTTTTTTTTGAGACGTCTCGCTCTGTCGCCCAGGCTGGAGTGCAGTGGCCGGATCTCAGCTCACTGCAAGCTCCGCCTCCCGGGTTTACGCCATTCTCCTGCCTCAGCCTCCCCAGTAGCTGGGACTACAGGCGCCCGCCACCTCGCCCGGCTAGTTTTTTGTATTTTTTAGTAGAGACGGGGTTCACCGTATTAGCCAGGATGGTCTCAATCTCCTGACCTCGTGATCCGCCCGTCTCGGCCTCCCAAAGTGCTGGGATTACAGGTTTGAACCACCGCGCCCAGCCCGACACTGTTTCTTTGTGACATTTCAGAGGTTGGTGAAGAACATGAGCTTTGGAGTCAGACTTGGGTTGCAGTCTGGGTTCCATCACCTACTAACTATTGTGTGGCCTTGGGCAGGTTAATTAAACTCTCTGCGCCTCAGAAAATATGAAGGTCATAATAGAACCTACCTCACAGAGTCATTGTGAAGATTGAGTGAGATCATCCTGTGTCGTACTTACAGTGCCTGCCACTCTGTAAGTACTAAAAATACAATCAGCTGTTATTTTTGTCACCATCTGAAGACATGAAAGTCACAGAGGACGATGACGATAATCAGTTGTCCCCACCCTGTGTAGACATTTTATAGTCACTTTAGCTTGGGTTGTAAAAAGTGTTGGGAGCAAAATGAGAAGTAAAATTTAACAATTCAAGTTAAAATAGCGTTTGAGAAGTAAGTAGACTTGGTTGGGAGAAAATTGATTTATACCCAATATGCAGGCCCAACTACTGGAAAATGAAAAGCAGTCATCTTAATACCAATTGTTATCCGCCTAGTACCTTGGGTAACTTTAACCACAAATTCATGATAGAATTTGTAGACAGGAACAAAAAACTACTTAGGATTAGAAGTACGAAAAGAAACTACTCCCCGTATTAAGGTCCTGTGACAATGCAAAGAGGTGGATTGGGACTCCGGCCTAGGGCAGCTGTCCAGGGTGGACGCGGATGGCCATAGGAGTTGTGATATGTAAATCTAGGATGAATCAAAAGAAGAAACAAGGGAAGGAGGGATTGGGTGTGGGACAAGAATAGAAATCCAGCAGTGTGTGTTTGAAAACTCAAGGATGGAGACCTGTTGCTTCTCTCACTAACCTGCTGTGACTTGAGTCATTGTAGTTAGTGAATTGGGTGACTGCATGCCCATATGCCTCATATGACTGGCATTGCTGCTGGAGGAAGCTTAGGCCTGGAAAAAAGTGGAGACTCATGCTCTGGGTGCCTGGTGATTGTAGGCCCAGATGAGAATAATGCAGGCAATTGAAGTTTTTTTTTCCTTGCTTTGATTTTCACCTGAGAGCTGTGCCCACTCAGAGAGGGTTGCGGGGGAGTAGAACAGGAAACAAGCAGAAAGCACTTTGGGTTTGGGCTCGGAAGATTCAGCTCACATCCAGCTTCTATGACTTACAGGTTGTGTGCTCATTCACAAGCTGCTGCTGCTCTCTAGGTTTCAGTTTTCTCATCTGCAGAATGGAAATAATTCTTACAGCATCCAAGGTAGTGTAACAAGTATAAATTAGTGGCAAATTGGAGTCTGTGGAGGTGTAACTTTGCTCATAACTCAGCTCAAATTGTTCACAAGCCCCCGTTTCACTTGGTAGTGTAGGGGAGGGAAATGTGGCTTGCCCCTCACCCTTCTAGGTTCCTTGGCTGGGCTATGAATTAAATTGACATAAGACAGATTAACAGGAGGAAAGCCACATTTAATTGCATAAGTACACACGGGAGCCCCACAAAATATGAGACTCAGAGAAGGGCCAGATGACTGAAGCCTATATTGCATCCTAAGCGACAGAAAGGAATAGTAGGGCTAGGAGCCGGTCGTGGCCAAAGCGGATGGATTGCTTGAGGTCAGGAGTTTGAGACCAGCCTGGTCAACATGGTGAAACACTGTCTCCACTAAAAATGCAGAGATTGGCCAGACGTGGTGGCACACACTTAAAATCCCAGCTACTCAGGAGGCTGAGGCAGGAGAATCACTTAAACCCAGGAGGCAGAGGTTGCAGTGAGCCAAGATCACACCACTGCACTCCAGCCTGGGCGACAGAGCAAGACTCCCTCCCAAAGCAAGAAAATGGGGGCTTCTGGGGGTGGTAGCACACAAGTCATGGGAGGGTGAGTTGGAGAATTGTATGGTGAATAAAGTAGCCTTGTTAGGCAGATAAAAAGTTGGTTGAGTAATACAGGTTGCCTCTGAGCAGCCCTTGGGAGCAGAGATGATTGTCTGGACTGGGATCACCCTCCAAGCTCCCCTCCTGTGATCCCAGTTAATCTTCCTATGTTGATAAGATTCCCAGGGAGCAGATTCATGACAACTGAGTTTGTTTTGCAGGATCTGTCTTTAGGCAGATAAGGAGGGCTTTCCCTGCTTGCATCTGCTGCTCCCCAAGTGCCTTCAGTTCTAAGTAATCAGCACACCAAAGTGGCATATTTTGGGGGTGGCGTTTCCTGAACTCCTTCAGTAGACGTGATTTGCATTAACACTTGGTAGACGGAGGCATGGGGGCTGGGAGAGGGGTGATATTTTTTCGAGTCAGTTAAAGTTAGTCCTTTCTGGTTTAGATGTCTCTTTCGGACTCACTTGGCCTGTTTTAGAAAACTCCCCACTCTCCCAGAGTTCCTTCCTCCTTCTCCAGGTCCCTTCTCTTCCCCTTTCTCAGTCTGTTCTCCTAGGGAGGTCAGGGTGGAGGAGGACGCATACATAGCGTTGTGGTCCTGGGGAAAGAGGGTGTGCTCCCCATTGTTTTTCTGTGCTGGTTCTTGCTGACCAGTGGAGCTAGCTGCACTTCGCATTGCCTGGTCTCTGGACCCTATGTCCTCGCTGCATCAGCTCCAGTTACAGGGATGTGACTCTTGGTTTGTGTGGCAGTACACCACTGAGGGTTGGTGGACTCCAGCCCTCCCGCGGGACCCTCCTCACTAGCTCAAGCTAAAGCTCCACCATGGTCTTCATGAGTGCAGAGATGCTCACAGGCTCCCCCTAAATCCCTGCCAGGCTCCCAGCTCTGGCCATCCACCTCATGACTAACCACCTCCTGTAGCCACATACTGGCTTTGTGGCCGCTGTGCCAGCTCCTTTCTCTGGTGGACTCGCCCCAGTGCTGTATCTCCTCTCCTGCAGCTGTCCTGTATTGCTGGGGTCACTCTGCAAGGTGATCTCCCAGCTCCCATTTTCCCATTTGGGAAGGAGGACACAAGGCCCTGTGGCTTTGGGTTCCCAAAACTCTTTGGAGTTTTCTGTTCTCACCCCCAGGTGGTTCTACCCTGGTCTGGGTATGGGGGGCTGCATGAGATGAAGGAAAAAGTTCCACACTTGAAAGTTTAGTCCTTCCATGCCAGTCTCCCCTCCTCCCTCAGCTCTCAAAGGGATTTACCCTTGCCATGGCTGAAATTTTGGCTCCCCTCCACCAAAACAAAAATTCGTATGTTAAAGCCCTAACCCCAAGGTGATGGTATTTGGAGGTGGGGCCTTTAGGAGGTAAATTTATTATTTATTCTTTTTATTTTTTTGAGACGGAGTTTTGCTCTTGTCGCTCAGGCTGGAGTACAGTAGTGTGATCTCCACTCACTGCAACCTCCACCTCCTGGGTTGAAGTGATTCTCCTGCCTCAGCCTCCCAAGTAGCTGGGATTACAGGTGCCTGCCACCACACCCAGCTGATTTTTGTATTTTTAGTAGAAACGGGATTTCACCTTGTTGGCCAGGCCGATCTTGAACTCCTGACCTCAGGTGATCTGCCTGCCTTGGCCTCCCAAAGTGCTGGGATTACAGGCATGAGCCACTGTACCTGACCAGGAGGTAAATTTAGACGAGGTCATGAGGATGGGGCCACTGTGATGAAATTGGTGCACTTATAAGAAAAGACACCAGAAAGTTTATCTCTGTCTCTACTCACAACCACTGAGGAAAGGCCATGTGAGGACACAGCGAGAAGGTGGCTATCTACAAGCCAGAAAGAGAGCCTCACGAGAGCCCAACCCTTTTGGACCTTGATCTGGGACTTCCAGCCTCTAGGACTGTGAGAAAATCAGCTTCCGTGATTTAACCACCCAATCTGTGGTATTCTGTTGTGTCAACCTGAGCAGACTAAGACCACCCTTTTCCCTGCGGCAAGACATTGCCTCATGCCATAGCGTCCCACTTCTCTACACTGTAGCTTCCAGTCACACATGCCAACTTTGGGTGAATTTACAGTCCAAGCCCTTTCAGAATTCAAAACTTAAACTCTTTGATCTGAAAGTACCCAGTTCTTACAAGTCCAAAGTGTTTTTCTGTCAGACCCTTCTGTCTGAAACGGGCTTCAGGAACTGATCTGTCATCTCCTTTGTCCTTGGATGTCTCACTGTGAGGGCCATGGAGCAACATGGTGTCACCTGCCACAAGCGAATAATACACTGGATAATAATTGGAAATCATATTTGGTGACAAGAGCAGATGTGAAATTACTTAGTACTATGCCTGTAAACAATTGGTGCTTGGCGACCTAGATTTTGACATTGAGTAACCACTGTGAATTTCAGTGTCCAAACAACAAAGCTGAATTACACTAGAACAATGGTTGCCTGCTTGTTGGTGGCTTTGTCCCCTGGAGGTACTGTATCCAGGCACTGAGGGATGCGGGTATGTGCAGTTGTAAAAATTTTCTGATGAGAATTTAATGGATAGGTATATGTAAAAAATGGATTGTGATGGCCATTGCCTTCTTGTGTTGTGACCATCATAACCGGCTGCTGGCAGCTTCCACAGATGAGACACTCCAGGCGTCTCTTCCAGGCATGGGAGCTTTGCAAATGAACCTGGTTTCCATGGTGGGCGTATGCTTTTTAGAGTGTAAGAATTGCATGGAAAATAACTCAAATGTACATTTAAAACTACTCTTTTCACTGGGTGCAGTGTCTCATACCTGTAATCCCTGCACTTTGGGAGGCCGAGGCAGATGGATCACTTGAGGTCATGAGTTCAAAACCAGCCTGGTCAACATGGCAAAACCCAATCTCTACTAAAAATGCAAAAATTAGCCAGGTGTGGTGGTACATGCCTGTAATTCCAGATACTTGGGAGGCCGAGGCAGGAGAATCGCTTGAACCCAGGAGGTAGAGATTGCAGTGAGCAGAGATAGCACCACTTCACTCCAGCCTGGGTGATACAGTGAGACTCCATCTCAAAAATAAATAAATAAATAAATAAATAAGAAAAAGAAAAAAAAATCCCCACTCTTTCCTCTCTTGCACCTCTAGGAAATTTTTTTTTTTTTTTTAAGGGAATAAACCTTAGTGCTGAAGTCAAACAAGGCAGTTTCTGTATGTTGATGTAACTTGATAGCTTTGAAAAGAAGGGTGGGATCATCCCTGGCCTGGGTCTTGGAGTCTGGCCACCAAAGAAAGAGGTGGCCTGGCCCCTCTCCCAGCTGTGGGGCTCCAGGGCCGAGGAGCCTGAGGCCCCGCGTGTGACACCTCGCTCTTAAGATACTCTAATTTATAGTTAACGCCTTTTAAGCAAACAAGAGGGAGAAAAAGAATCTGGTTCATATTATGGCAACTTGCAGTGAAGGGAAGTCTGGGAGTTCAAAGAAAAAATGTCCCAGGAAAAGCACAGCCCGTTAAAATTCATTCTAAGTGGTCAGAAAGGTAATTGAAAAGAAGGCTTTTTCAGTGCAGTGCTGGCAGGCTACTTTCCCTCCCTTTGCAATCTCTCACTCTCCAAACATCTCTCCCTGACCCTAAGGTCATTCCAAAGAGGAACAAAATTAACAAGAATTTGTTACTAAGACATGCTAAATTGACTGAATCAATAAAATCCCCAAAGCCCAGTTAAAGAGATCAAGATGAGAGGAAGAAACACACTCTCCTTCCAAAGCCAGAAGCCTATGGGGCCCCCGCTACAGCTTTGATTTTCAACATGAATCTTCTCTGGTTTGACTAGAGGCTCCCTCTCCCTTCCCATGCCCACCTTTGTCACCCACAAATGGCTGCATCCCCTGCTGATCATGTGGGGCTAGATTTTCTACCATGACAAAATTCCTACCTGGTTTCTCTGGACCAAGGCATCTTTTGTGGCTGTGTGTATTTGCTGGAGGTCTGCAGAGCAGGAGAGATGAGGGCCAGAAAAAAGCAGAACTTTGCTTTCCCTCTTTCTGCCTGATAGAAAAGTCTTGAGCCCCTTGAGGCTAGAAGGCTTTCATACTTGATGCAGCAGCGGCACCACAATGATGAAGTCAGAAGGACTTAGGGTAGCAGGTTGCATGGAAGGTGATATTACAGGGCTCGTCATGTAGCTGTGTTTACTGAGAAGCCTATAATTTTCGCTTTGACTGTGTATTGATTTGGAGGCTTTGGTAGGGTGTGTGTTTGAAGGAGAGCATTCTTTATCTCCATCAGTCACCCCCATGACCTTGCTGCTTCATGGATAGGAGAGGCCACTCCCTTAATGAGTAGCCATCATTCCACGTTCCAGGGCAGCTTGTCTCTTTAGGTGGCTCCATATGCCATCAGCCCCATCCCCAGCATTAGGGATTCATTCCTTCCAGCTAAGGAATTGGGCTGTAATAAAATGCTGTTCTCTGTGGCATGACACTAGGCCTAGTGTGAAAGTGAGTTTGTGGATGTAATCCGTTCCAGATGAACCCCAATTTGGCTGAGAGGTTGCAGGCAGAAATTAGGAGCACTGAGGAGGGGGATAGAAATTTGACACAAGTAGATGCTGAAAGGGAAGTAGGAGGTGTCAAAGACAAAATTGCTCTCTTCACCTCTGGTGGCCCTGGATTAAAGCAAGGAGTGCAATTTTTTGTGCTTTTCCCATAAATTCTGATAGGTTCTTTTGTTTCCCTTGAGCAACAGAGGCCGTTGATCCTGCCCTGTTGCGGTCAGTTTCCTCTCTTTCTGAGCCTGCCCGAAAGTCAGGGGTCAAGCTCATCCTTGTTTGACCCACTGACCTTTCAGAGGGGGACCACCTTTTGTCAGCAGTCAGGCTTTGACTACCTTAACTGGGATCCCCTCTTATTAATGGCAAAGTTATTTTGCAGTGTTTGCTTTGGGTATAAGGAAAGAACTTTTCTCTTCCCCTCTTTTCCTCTTGTGGTTTACTTTTGGATTACTTAAATAAATAGCTTGAAAATGTCCCCTGTTAAGCATCCAAAGAGTACTAAGGCAGCATACCATGTTTATTCATATGCTTTCCACCCTGTGTACTCCCTTCACCTCATAGTTTCAACAAAGTTATGCATTTCTTTTTCCTAATTTCTTTCACTTCTGGAAAGAATTTTTGCCAGGAGCAAAAGGAGCTGCCTTCAAATTTTGGTCTGATGGTGAAGATGCTAAAATGATCGTCTTTGTTGAAAAAGGAAAAAAAGCATTGTTTCATGCTTCGTGGTGATGATGAAGGCACTGTGCTAAGCATATTACCTGATCATCTCAAGCAGTCATCTCAAAACATACTTGTTAGGTAGGTTTTATTACCATCCCCATTTCACAGATGGGAAAACTGAGGTACATAGCAGTTTGCCTGAGGTCTTATACTTGGTGAGTGGCTGAGTCAGGAATCAGACCTCAGCAGTGGAACTTCTGAGTCTGGGAGCCCCACCTTGAGGCTGCACTGCTTCCTTCTCAACAAGCCCCTATTCTAGAAATTGAAAAAGAGTTAGGGTGAAATGGGGAGGCAAGACTTCTGCTGTGGATTAAAGCATGTAAATTCCCTCCATTTTCACCTCTTTTCATAGCAGCAGCCAAGAAATTTTCCCTTCAAAAGACCATCTTGAGGCATTCCCTTCCTTAACAAACCAGTGTTATTACAGCTCAGGATGATAAAATGAGGGTTCTGGGGAATTCCAAGAGTCCCTTCAAGGAAACATCTTAGGGCCATGGATGGCCTTCCCTCCAGAAGCTACAGTTTCTAGGCTGACTTGTGAACTTTGTCTCATGAACATCCATTAAACAAGGATAAAATCCCCAGAGTATGCAGAATTCTGTCCAATAGAGAAGCCAGGATGGGTGAGGCACAGTGGCTCACACCTGCAATCCCAGCAATTTGGGTGGCTGAGGCAGGCAGATTGCGCTGAGCTCAGGGGTTCAAGACCAGCCTGGGCAACATGGTGAAACCCCGTCTCTATAAAAAATAAAAATTAGCTGGGCATTGGTGGCATGCTCCTGTAATCCCAGCTTTGGGAGGTTGAGGCTGGAAAATTGCTTGAGCCCAGGAGGCAGAAGTTGCAGTGAGCCGAGATCACGCCACTACACTCCAGCCTGGGTGGCAGAGTGAGATCTTGCCTCAAAAAAAAAAAAGCCAAGAAGATGGTAATGCAAGTGTTTCCAACCTTGCCCATCCTGGCTGGGGCTAGGAAATGGATTCATCACCTAAAATGCCATCCAGACTCCATGCTGTGTCTGTCTTAGGGGCTTGACACTTGCTGGAACACTTGACCCTGGGGTCTTTGCCAGGCTCACTCATTCACTTCTTTGATGCTTCTATTCAGAGGGTTGTCCTCTGACCAGCCTGTCTCCAACACCTCTCCCTCCACCACCACCGTACTCTACCCCTCACATTGCCTGATTTTTCCCAGATCTGTTATTCTTACCTGAGGTCTTAGTATGTCTTTGGTTATATGTTTATGGCCTGTCTTCTTCTCCAGAATGGGGGCCCCAGGAGTGAAGAGTCTTAGTCTATCTTCCTCACCATTGGACTTCCAGTTCCATGACAATGCCTGGCACATATGTGTGGAATGAAGAAATGAAGTCAGGGGATCTGTGGTATTAGCAGTTACCAGAATCCTTTCCCAGAGGATTCCTGGGCTTTTCTAGACCTGGGATAAATTATTAAAAGTGAAACAATCCTGTGAAAATATAATTTTATTTTAATCTATTTATATGCATTGCATATTTATATTTATATGCATATGCATTTGTTTAATTCTTTAATGACCATGGATTAATTGTTATAATTGTTGTTAGTATTTCTCTTTCACAGATAATAAAACTGAAGTTCAGAGAAATTCGGTGACTTGCCAAAAATCAGATGAGCTTACAACAAGGATTTTGTGATATAAATATATATGGAAATATGATTCATACATCTATTGTTATACTGTGGAAAGAGCCTGGGATTTGGAGCCAAAAGCTCTATTTTTTCTTAGTTTGTATTTTATTGTATTTATCAAAGGCAACCTACTTCCCTTTCTAAACTTTAGTGTTCTTATCTCTAGAATTAGGATAATAAATGTAAAAAAACAACAGGACTGCAGTAGGACTGTGATAATGTATATAAAGTACTTGGTAGAGTCCAGCATACCTGGTAAGAACTCAATAAATGTTCACTGGCTTCCAAACACCTATTTCCTCACAGGTAAAAATACGAGGCCTACCTCTGGGGGTTGTTATTAAGCTCAAAACAAGTAAGGTACCAAAAGTACTTCGTGAACTATAAAGCATAATATAAATGTTAACTGATCATGTAATTGTCATGCATCAAGACTCTAGACAGCGTAGGACTTTCTAAAAGGGAAATAAAGGTGAGGAAAATACTGTATTCATCCTTAGACGTTATTGGAGAAACCATGCAAGACATTTACGTTACTGAAAGAGGGTCATTCTTGTTCTGTGAGGTCTCTGCAACTTTAGGTTGTAGTCTTTCACACAGAATTTTTTTTTTTTTTTTTTTTTTTTTTTTTTTTTTGAGACGGAGTCTCGCTGTGTCACCCAGGCTGGAGTGCAGTGGCGCGATCTCGGCTCACTGCAAGCTCCGCCTCCCGGGTTTACGCCATTCTCCTGCCTCAGCCTCCGAGTAGCTGGGACTACAGGCGCCCGCCACCACGCCCGGCTAGTTTTTTGTATTTTTAGTAGAGACGGGGTTTCACCATGTTAGCCAGGATGGTCTCGATCTCCTGACCTCGTGATCCACCCGCCTCGGCCTCCCAAAGTGCTGGGATTACAGGGTTGAGCCACCGCGCCCGGCCCAGAATTTTTTTTTAACTTATTTACCTTTTAAAAACCTTGACTCTGTGATTCATTTACAATGGCGCCCACTGTGGATGGCCAGTCGCAAGTTCTTTACTTTGTTGGATGCTCAGATGGAACTTTCTCTGCTTAACTATGTTTTATTTATCATTAAATAAAGCTTGGATTGAAGATAGTTAAAGATCATTAAAGCTTGGATTGAAGATAGTTGGGAATTATATTTTAGGGACCTGAAAGGTATACTTTACACAGTTTTCTCATGAATTCCTAACTTGACCCTTTGAATCTTGAGTAGTATCAGCCTTTTCTTTTTCATTTTCTTTTTTCCTCTTTTTTTTTTTTTGTTGAGACAGAGTCTCCCTCTGTTGCCCAGGCTGGAGTGCAGTGGTGCAATCTCGACTCACTGTAACCTCTACCTCTCAGGTTCAAGCGATTCTCTTGCCTCAGCCTCCTGAGTAGCTGGGACTACAGGCATGTGCCACCCCGCCCAGCTATCTTTTTCTCTTCTCTTCTCTTCTCTTCTCTTCTCTTCTCTTCTCTTCTCTTCTCTTCTCTTCTCTTTGTTTTTTCTTGTTTTCCGTCTGGTCAACATGCCTCTGAGCTGGTCACCCAGCAAAGAGGCCCAGAACTGTCTCTGGCATGGGTTTTGCTCACCTTGCTTAGTTTAAAGTAGAATGAAATATTTCTTTGGCAGGTTTTCTTCAAATAGTTGTATCTCTTGCATAAAGTAGAATATTTGAAGCAGGTCTTGATATTTTTTCAGGTTGCTTTTTAATTTGAAAAATACAAAAAGAAACGCATACATTCCCAAAGTAAAAATGACCCAGAACCCTCATATGAAAATCTATAGAAACTTAGGAGTGAAGATATAAAAACTAAAAAGTTACATATAATAACTAACCTTATTTAAGAATAACATTTTGGTTTTGTAAAGGATTAGCTCATTGTGTGCTGCTTTGAACTAGAGAGTAGAGAGTGGGTTAATACATTCTAGGGAGATGAGGTATTAGGCAGATAAGCTTTATACATTTAATTTTTTGGATTGTGTTCTCTCTTAAAGACTACATATTCAGTCTTACACACCCTGGATCTACTTCTCCTCTGCTACACTCAACCATACCTTTTGCAGCCCCAAAGTTACCAGCAGTCTCTACCTCTGGGACTGTCTCTGACTTTCTACTTCTGGCCACACTAATGTCTCTCCTATGATAAGTGCCAAGTCCCCTTTTTCATGTTTCTCTGGAGCTGTCCCCTTTTTATCCCCTTGATTTCGGTGGCCCGCAATACTAGTGGTAATTCTTTTTCTTGAGCACATTCTGAAAATATTCCCTAAGGGAATGGCTAAGAGGTTGAAAGCTAGACCAATGTTCTGAGCCGAGTCACTAATAGAAGAAATAAATCACTTAACAGCATTCATAAAAATGTAGGTAGATAAGCAAGATGGAGAAGAAATACAAGTTGCCTGTTTTTTTTTTTTTGTTTTTTTTTTTTTTTTAAGCATGCTATTGGTCCCAGATAACCCCAGGAGTAGATTGAATGGTATATTAAAAGGCACTTAAGTACCATGCCTGTCGTCCCCAAATTAATGGATCAGTGTACATTCCACCTTGAATTTATTATGCCTCTGCCTGTCAGTAGGGCTGGATGGCATGTGGACATATTTGCACATTCTAGCATGGTTTATGATACTGCAAGTCCTGAACTCACATCAGAAGCTGACGGTAATGCCTATGACTCTGTGGGAACTGATTTATCCTGGACCACTTAAAGTCAACAGACACTTTTAGAATCTGGGGTTTGACCTTTCTCTCAACGAACTGGTAGCTGTCTCTTCAGTGAAAATAGGAAAAGATTATGAACGTTACCTGTTTGCATATAAGATAGTTACATTTTGTATTTAATGCCAAGGTCACTTTACCTTGCTGGTATCTGGTCATTGCCTAATCATTCATTGCAGTCCTGGAAAGACAAAACTTGTATCTTCTGTGTGGCTTCCTATGTCACCAGTTTATACATATTGGTTCTTCTGGTTGTCCCCCTCCTATTTAAGCACTACAGAGAAAAACTGAGTTTTACTCATGGTAGCTCTATATTAACCCCCCATATTCATTACCTATTGCTGCATAACAAATTATTCCCAAAGGTAGCAATAATATTTATCATATTTATTATTATCAAATAATAAACATTTATCATCCCACAAAGTTTCTGTGAGTCTAGAATTCAGGAGCAGCTTAACTGGGTGGTTCTGGCTTAGGGCCTCCCATGAGGTTGTCGTCAAGATGTTAGCTGAGTCTGCCGTCATCTGAAGGCTTGACTGGGGCTGGAAGATTTGTTTGCAAGATGTCTCTCTCATGTGCTTAGTTAATTGGTACTGGCTGTTGGTAGGAGGCCTCAGATCCCTGCCACATCCACCTCTATAGAGCTGTTTGAGTGTCTTCACAATATGGCACTGACTTCCCCAGGTGATCTAAGAAAGTGCAAGACAGAAGCCCCAATATATTTTATAACCTAGTCCCAGAAGTCATACCCTGTCATTTCTGCAATCTTATTGGTTACAAAGTCAGCATTATTCAGTGTGTGAGGGACTTATAGAATGGCGTGAACACCAGTCGCTGTCTAGAGCTGAGCCAGCACAGCCTCGATGGCCCTTCAGCACTTTCAGTCTCCTCTAGTAGAAAATTTCCATAGTGTTCTTTCAAATAAAGAAGCAAATAGATCCTGTTGGGATTTATAGGGTCCATTAGTATTAAATATGGCTACCAAAACAGTGTCAAAATATATGTCATCCTTTAAAAGCATTATTCCTTTCCAAACATATTTAATATGATGTTTGTTAAGAAACAAAAATACAGTCCAGAAAAGTCAAGGTTAAAGTCCACTTTTGATCATAATTTCCAAGCAGGGTTTTCTTCCACTATGATGAAGCCATATGGGCACTGTCAGGGTTCTTTTTTTTTTTTTTTTTTTCCTTCCCTAGTGTCTGCATTGAGAAAAGTTAAACAAATAGATCAAAAGTGAACCTCCTTTCACAAAGTTACCATTCATGGGTTGCCATCCTGGAATGCAGGCCAGGTTCTTTTGTTAGCTGCTGCTTTGAAATACATGGCCAAGATTGCCTGGCATGAAGCTTTGTATGTTGGCGAGCCAGCTCCCGTGAGTTGGAAGCTTCTTCAGAGCTGAAGGAACAAGACCAGAAGCATCGTAGAATCATCTTTCTTATAACCTTACAGTTGGAAGAAATCTAACAGATCCTCCAGGCCTAACTTTCTTTTTTCTTTTTCATATTATCTTTAAAAATATATAACTCTTCTCTAAACTTAGTTCTGATCATTTTCTTTTTGAGACAGGGCCTCACTCTGTCACCCAGGCTGGAGTGCAGTGATGTGATCATGGCTCTCTGCAGCCTTGAACTCCCAGGCTCAAGTGATCCTCACCTCAGCCTCTCAAGTAGCTAGGATTATAAGCAAGCACCACCACATCTGGCTATTTTTTTTTTTTTTTTCTTGTAGAGATGAGGTCTTCCTGTGTTTCCCAGGCTGGTCTCAAACTCCTGGGCTCAAGTGATCCTCCTGCACCTCCCAAAGTGTTGGGATTATAGGCATGAGCCACCGTGCCCAGCCCAGGCCTAACTCTCAATGTATGCAGATATATATTCTGAAACACTAAAGACATGAAAGATGATCATCCCACTTCTACTTTAATATATTCATGATAAAACACATGCCACCACTACCTTTGATTTTCAAACAGTTCTCATGTTCTACTGGAGCCAAGTTGTATCTCTGCATATCTTCTGACCGTTGACCTTTAATTTTTATTCTCTCTGGAGTAAAAACAAATGTGAAATTTCTTCAAATATTTGAAAACCCATCTCATTTGGGTCTCCTTAGTTTCTTCCAGGCTAAACATTCCATGTTTGTTCAGCCTTCTCTTTAAAGAACAGCTTTCAAACTATCTTAGTTTCAAGGTCCATCTGAAAATGTGGTATTCATTCATTTGTGTGACAAGTATTTGTTGAATATTGTCTGTTGGCAAGGTACTGTGCCAGTCCGGATGTCTTAACAGGACAGAGTTGAGTGGGATTGTTTCTTCCAGTTGATTTGGATGTTATGTTTCTATTGATATAACCAAAGATTACATTAGCTTTTTTTGCAGACATGTGAAACTATTGGATTATTTTTAGCTGTGATCAACTAAAATCATCAGTTTTCGTTGAAGGGAATTGTCAATTCATGACTTCCCAATCCTATGTTCATGTAGTTGGTTTTTTGAACCTAAATGAAAGACTTCACATTCACCTCCATCCAATTCCTTCTCGTTGGTCTAGCTCATTGTTCCAGCCCATTGAAGTCATTCTGATATTTGCTAACTCTTAATCTTGACTTCATCATATTAGTTATTTCTCCCAGCGTTGTGTCATCTGCAGTTTTGATTAGCATTCCGTCTATCTTTGTATCCAAGTCACACATAGTAATGAGGAGTAGAATAGGACCCGTGACAGAGCCATTTGGCAGACCCGGGTCACCTCCCTGCCCCCTTCCAGCAGCTATCTTTGAGAACATGTTTCAGCCAACTATGAGTGGCCCAAATTATACCGTCATCTGGTCTGCATTTCTCCTTCTTGTCCACAAGAATTTCCTGAAAGACTTTGCCAAATGCCTGATTAATCAATACATTCTGGGTCTCTGACATTTACAGTTGTCAGTTCTACTAACCTGCTTCTTGCTCAGAGGAAGAAAGGAAATGGGGCAAGCTGGGAACTGTTTTGTCCTCTGCTCAAGTTCCCTAACCACATAACTCCTGGGTCAGCCTAGGGGACTTCTAGGTTCATAAAGATCTGTCTATTGACCGACCTCTTGTCCTCACCCTTTAGGACCAGGGAGTACCTGATTTCTTACAAGTGTTATTACCCTCATTGACTCCAAGTCTCTTAACTCCCTATCAGCTGTCTTTCTAGCTATCCTGAGTTCATTCACCTCCATCTTTTAGCCTCATTTGTCTGCTCTTTACCATCCTTCTACCATCAGGATCATGTCTTTACATAATTCAAATCACAAACTATTCAATTATCTGTCATATGTTCCTGTGCAAGATATGTTTATTCCATGCCAGTGCTTTTTGATGCACCCTGCACAAACCCCTAAACTCCCCAAATATGAATCTATAACAAGCCATCCTGGTCAGTTCTGCTTTATCTTGGGAAGTCCTTCAAGCTCATACCTTTCCCCACCATCCTAGTTGTCCAGCCTTCTGCATTAGGACCTCTGACTTTGCCATTTGTTTTGGCTCCACTCCATGCTTGTATATCCCATTGTGGTTTAGACAGTCCACTCTGGCTTAGATCTTGTTTCCCATCAGGGTGTGACTTCCGTCAGACCAATCACCATAGGTAGGATATACATTGTTTCCCTCTCCAGAACCTTCATGGCAGAGTGTACCCTTTGCCTGTCAGATTAGAAAGGCAGTGGGTGGCCAAATAGATGAGAAGACTGGGTTCCAGTTCCCAAGTTGCTGGTAATCCAGTACTGTGTATTGCCTGTTAGTTTAGAGAAGGTATACTCTTTTTTCCCCCGATTGGTAACAATGAGTTTCAACTATCATTCTTGGTGATGCCAGTGAAAAGATGCTCACCATCAAGGCTCACAGTTCAAGGTAGCCGTGCTACCCAAAGTCTGTGTCTTGGTTTGCAGGTCCTTTAAGCTATGTGACGCATACCCAATTTTCTTGCCCTGAGTTTTTCATGGGAAAGATAGGTCTTCGGTGCTTTTACCTGCAACACACTCATTGTCCCTCAGTATCATCTCTCACCTAGACACCAACTCATCATCTCACCTAGACACTTTCCCTTCTAAAGTTTAAGCATAAACCCCCTAATCAGAAATTCCTCTGCCATGATTTTCCCAGTTTTGGGAGATGGATGCTATTTTCAGAGAAGTCATAGAACCCTGATGTATCAGCCCTCCTTGGGTAGCCAGCTACCAACTTCCCATTTGTTCCATAGTCTTCCAAAACTATGACCTTCCGTTACAGTAAGACATGAAAACACTACCACCTCCCCCTTAAGTCTTCAATTCCCTACTTAGGAAAATGAATATGTGCACATTTAATATAAGTTTACATTCCCCAGTGAGTAAGAAATGCACATTTTAAACCTTCCAAATTGAGTAAAATTTGTCTTGTGTATGACCTTTACCTGAGTTATTTTTTTCTTGGTGAGTGAGTGACTCAAGGTGGAACTCAACCTCCCCATGCTTGCCCTTAACACTAGGAAATCTTAGCTTTTAGCCACTGAAATTCTTTGTAAATGAAACTGTTTCTACTCATTTTTCAATGTATGAATCTGTACTTGCATTTCACTTTGAAGAAAACAAGGTTTTTATTAATGGAAACAAGGTCTCCCACAGGATGTTCAGTGTGATTGACTCAGTCATTACATAATAGTCATAAACAAATGAGCTCCCTTTGAACTCAGCAGTTCAGGCTCCTACTGCATCTTGGCTGTGATTCCATAGTTTGACACTTATGCTGCAGTTAATTAGGGTGGCTGTGAGAGGTAGACAGGGGCAGAGAAAAGGCAGGATTTAAAAGCTGTTCCTGCTACCTTTTGGGGGTTTCAACTCCTTTCTACATTATAAAGCTAATTGATAGATTTATGCTTTATTTTCTCCCTGGCCTCCCTCCTTGGCTTCAGATTTAATGAGCCCAAAGGAAAGAGGATCATTATTTAAAATCTGGGTAATGTGCATTTAAATTTAAGATTTATATTTGCCCAGACTTTTTATCCCTGCAACCCAAGTTACCTACCTATCAATCAAACCTCATCTGTTGCATTGTCGGTATTCATCTCCCCTGTTGGGAAAGGTTTAATCTCATGGGTTATTTCCCAAAACCTGCTTTGTTGCTTTCTAATTTGTAAAGCATACAGTATCAGCTGGAGAGAGGAGGGAACTGGAAAGAATGCTTTGGTCACTTTACATCAGTTTTAAAGTAGTGGTAAATAAGAGAATGCATATTCAGGGCATTTATTGGCACTTCCATGGGGGGTAGGTCCTGAAGTTTCCTGTGGCAGGTGAGTGAAAGGCTGGGAAAGAAGGCCAGTGATGAAATCAATGTGGAGAAGAGGATCTGGCTGGCTTTTCCTTGAGAATTCTAAGGGATATTTCTTCTTCCTCATCCTTTTTTTCCCTTTTTTCACTTAGACATGGGGAATAGAAAGGGAAATAGAGGCCCCAGGAGAAGCTGTAACAGAGAAAAGGGTCCGACATGGATATGCTAAAGACCACCCACCTGAGCCCCAGCATTCCCCCAGCTCCAGGCCCGATCCAGAGAGGACGTGCTCCAAGGTGTCATGTCCTTTATCTGCTGGTGCCAGGGCAGAACCTTCAGGAGCCTTCCTTCAGTCTTCATTCTTCCTCATCCCTCTAGGGTTTGCTACACCTTCTGGATCTCCCTCAAATGCTCCTCTTCTTCTCATCCCTTGGTAGAAGCCGCCATCACCTCTTGCCCAGATTGTGGCAGGGGCTTGGTAATGACCTTCCCTGCTTCCGGCTGGCTTTTCTCTCCGATTTCTGTACTGGAGCCAGGGCTGTCTTTCTAGGAGGCAATGCTGTTCTTAGAGTCTTCTGATGAAACCTGGAGGAACTCTATTCACATCACGCCTTAGTCACACAGTCCTCCCCTCATGCCCTGTCCAGCCCGTTTCCAGCTACACTGGACTGGGCCTGAGCCCTGTTGGGTCTGGGCGAATGCCTCAAGGGCCTCTGGCCTCAGCTAAAAGATAGCTTCTTCGAGGGAGCCTCCCTATCCAGACCTCTAATCCGGTGTCCCCTGTGAGGCGTTGCCCTCGCATTTGTAACTCAAATCCCCAGAAGTCTTGTTCAATTCAAATGGAAAGGCCTAGGAGTTCCAAACCATTTTCCATGGCTTCCAGGGACTTCCAAAGCTTGCTTTTTCTGCCTCTCCACTTCTACAACCTCACATGCTGCCTTAGTGTCTCTCCTCAAATCCATTTTCCACAAAAATCCACATGGCATGAGTTAACTTGTCATTAATTGACTAACTTTACCAAAGATGAGGATGACCGTGAGAGGTGTGGAAGGGGGAATATCTCATCCATCCTCGGTTCACAGCTGAGGACTCCTTAACAAAAGACAGAGTGAGAAGAGAAGTGCACATTTATTTAATGTAAGTTTTATGTGACACTGGAGCCTTCATAGGAAATGAATACCTGAAGAAATGATTAAACCTGTGTATTTTTATGCCAGGTTTGATGAAGAGTGGACAGTCATGGAGAAATATGATAGAGCAAAAGAGTGCAATCTAATGGTGATAAACGGGGAATCTTAGCAAGCAAAGCCTGTTTGTTCAGATTCTTTTCTTGTCCCTGTGTCTTCAGAGATAAGGATGCTCCTCTTCTCTGAGTATAGGGAGGTCACCTCCATATGAGGGTCGTGTGACCTGCTTCAGGGAAGGGTCAGAAAATCCTTGCTGGGTGTGATGACTTGCTTCAGGGAAGAAGAGCAGGAGAAAGGTGATATGGCTTGGCTGTGTCCCCACCCAAATCTCATCTGAAGTGTAGCTTCCATAATTCCCATGTGTGGTGGGAGGGACCTGTTGGGAGGTAATTGAATCATGGGGGCAGGTCTTTCCCATGCTGTTCCCATGATAGTGAATAAGTCTCAGCAGATAGGATGTTTTTTTTTTTTTCTTTTTTGAGACGGAGTTTTGCTCTTGTCACCCAGCTGCAGTGTAGTGGTGCCATCTCGGCTCACTGCAACCTCCACCTCCCAGGTTCAAGCAATTCTCCTGCCTCAGCCTCCCAAGTAGCTGGGATTACAGGTGCACGTCACCATGCCTGGCTAATTTTTGTATTTTTAGTGGAGACGGGGTTTTATCATGTTGGCCAGGCTGGTCTCGAACTGCTGACCTCAGGTGATCCACCCGCCTTGGCCTCCCAAAGTGCTGGGATTACAAGCGTGAGTCACCCCGCCCAGCCAATCTGACGGTTTTATAAAGGTGAGTTCCCCTGCACATGCTGTCTCTTGCCTGCTGCCATGTAAGATGTGTCTTGCTTCCCCTTCGCCTTCCATCATGGGTTGTGAGGCCTCCCCAGCCATGTGTAACTGTGAGTCAGTTAAGCCTCTTTCCTTTATAAATTACCCAGTCTCAGATATGTCTTTATTAGCGGCATGAGAACAGAATCATACAGGTGGGGAGACCTTCCTGCACATGCTGTCTCAGATCCCTTTTG
Organism: Theropithecus gelada; assembly: GCF_003255815.1. Taxonomy (NCBI): domain Eukaryota; kingdom Metazoa; phylum Chordata; class Mammalia; order Primates; family Cercopithecidae; genus Theropithecus; species Theropithecus gelada. The sequence goes on from NC_037674.1 coordinate 47,091,543, forward strand.
CTGAAAATATTTAATATGCTTATATGCTAAAAGTCCCGTATTTTTGGGTAGCATGTCCAAAACACCACCAGAGGTGGCTTTAACAAGCGATTGGCAATAGGTCCCTTCACTGGCTCAGCCCTCACTTCACTCCCTTGTTCCTATTTCCTATTAACATTAGTTTTAGCTATAAGAGAAAAATAATAAACATGTAAATATAATAAAACATTAGTTTTAGCTATAATAGAAAAAAATAATAGCAGTGATCTAAAGGAGTTTATTTCTGCCTCACATTAGGTAAGTCCAGGGCAGTTGTGGCCTCCACAGTACTAGACCCTCTTCTGTCTTACTCTTTCATGCTTAGCTTCTATTTTTAAGATCATCTTATCATCTAAAGTGATTGCTGCAGCTCCAGCCATTACATACACATTCCAGTCAGCAAAAAGGGCATGTACCTTTCCTTTAAGAATATCCCAAAAGTTTTACACACTACTTCTGCTTCCATCCTATTTGCCAGAACTTAGTTACATGACCACACCTAGTTACAAAGTAGACTGGGAAATGTAGTCTTTATTCCGGGCAGGTATCTGCGTGTCTGAAACCTGGTGGCTCTCTTACTGTGGAAGAAAGGGAGAATAAATATTGGAAGGCAACTAGCAGACTCTGTCACACCTGTGACAATAAACATCTATCCCTTTTCTTGCCTTGCTTAATTTGACATGTCATTAGGCTCCCTCTCCAGGCCCCACATTCGACCTAAGAAATTGTTTGGGTGTTTTTCTCAAACACGTACAGCTCACTTCCAAAGAGAACTCTGCTTGATAAACTTTTCTCCATTTTATAAACCATGCTAACTTCTCCGTGTGTTGCACTGCCCAGGCCCTATGGGGTTGTCGTGGGTTCGTCCCCAGTGGGCATCCTCAGATTGCACACAGGACTGGTTTCCGCACACACATCCCAAGTTGTAGTTGACTTAACATTGCATTTTCAGATTTTCTAGGGCTCAGAATGCAGCCACAGGTTTGCAAGTCAGCAGCTCATGGAGAACAGTGAGACAGCAATGCGAGAATGTCCATGGCCTGGCTCCCCGGCCTCACAGTCCCACAGACACATGCTGATGGCTGGCTTCAAGGCTGAGAAGCTGCCAACCAACTTCTTCTGAGAGCCCCCTTCCAGAGAAGTGAGGCACAGGTGGTATTTATCTACTAAGCAGCACCCACATGAATACATTTAGCCGGATATGTGTTCAACTTATGCTCAGCACATCTGCATCGAATATATGTTTGGAAGACTGCCCTATTTCGGCAAGAAGGCAGGAAATTCAGAGTCTGGTGATCTCCCTCCCCATGATCTCCACCATGCTGGTGTCGCTGTTGTATCCTTTCTTAGTGTCTCCTGTGGCACCTGACATATAGCAGGCCTTCTATCAATATTCGTTTAATGAATAGAAGAATGAACACCATATGCTAAATGATATACAAAGACAATTGAGCCAATCTAGTGGGAGAACAACATATAGTTATAATAGAGAGGAATGCATACAATATAAATATGTACAGTGTCAAACGAGCAGAGGAGATGTCCAAGCTGGATTTTAACATATAAATAGGAGTTCACTAGGCATATGGAGGTAGAGATGAAGGCAGAGGAGCCGATTTATGCAAAGGTGTAAAGGCATGAAACAATCTCAACTGTTCAGGCAATAAGAGGTTCCTTACCTCTAAGGACCTTGTAGTTCACAAAGTAGTTTGTTTTTTGTTTTTGTTTTTTAAACTTTTTCGTTTTTTTCTAGAAGTGATTCATAATTACTATTAATTTATAAGGAGCCAGAGCTTTGTTTTGGAATAATTATTTGCATTCAAGGGTTATGGAAAATACCTGGTAGTTTGTTGGAGTTCTACCTATTCCCTACTCGAGGGAACCAGTAAAATTGAGAATTTTTATTTCCTAGAGGTTGACTACGTGGAGCCTTGTGAATGCTGCACAGTCTCAATATAAAGGTCTTTTAAAACCCAAGTGATAACCACTGCTAAAAAATAATAACAACAGCAATTGCCAGCATTGCTATGGCAGAGAGTAGTGTTGTAAGCATTTTACATATATTAATTCATTTTATTTTCCTAATGACCTCATGAGGAGATACTAGTATTGTCACCGTTTCATAGGTGAGGAAACTGACAGAGATGTAGTGATTTGATGAAGATCACAAAGCTAGTAAGTGGCTGAGTGAGGATTTTAAACTCATATGTAGTTCAAAAGTTTTACAGTATATTTAAAGTTACCGGGCTATTTCTTTTTGTTGTTGTTTGTTTGTTTGTTTGTTTGAGCTTGTCTGCTAAGCAGAGACAAAAACAAAAAGAATTTGCTGGTTTTGGGATAACCCCTTGGACTTGACGCCTGTCAGTTCCTAAACTCATGTGCTGTGGGCCTCAGAACTTTGCTGCCCTCCTCCCATCCAGTCCCAGGCTACCCCTTCTATGACCCATCCCCATTCATGACACTCAACTATCTTCCCTTGGATGTGAGCACATGGGCCTTCTGCATGCTAAGGTTCAGAATTAATCACTACAGCAAGGAGGTGGAGGTGTCCAAAAATCAAACCCATGAGGGGAGGGACAAGTGACAGAGTTTCCAGAATGTTTGTGCCTTTACAGGAGGCCTTGAGTCTCTGGGATGGTAAATGTGCTTAATACTTTCTGTTTCATCCCTCCCACACCCTTCTTACTCACCTAAGCCAGCCCCGAGGTGTCATGCTGGATCTCAAGGATACAGTGTGCCCCTCTGAGGCCCTCCAGCCACCACTTCCTGCTGTCCTTTTTTGCCTTGCCCTTAGCCTTTTATGTCACTCAGTCAGATGTTTGTCTTTTGCAATGTGAAAGGCGAAGTATGATCAAGTGATCAGGAGCGAGGATGCACTGCTCAGACGTGCCTGGCTCCACATCCTGGCCCAGCCTTATACCAGGTATGTAGCCTTAGGCAAGTCCCTGACACTTTTCATTCCTGTTTCCTTATCTATCAAGTGCGGGTCATAAAACCTTCCTTACTGGGTGGCCAGGAGGATTCAGGTAGGATCATCCATAGTGCTCAGTCAACACTGGCTATGACAGACAGGCTGTGTAGGGGTTCAGAGCTTGGGATCTGGAGTCAGAACATGGGTTTGAATCCCAACTTGGCCACATCCAACCATGTGAGCTTGAGTACATTGCTGTTTTTGTTTTTGTTTTTGTTCTGAGAGAGGGTCTTGCTCTGTCACCCAGGCTACAGTGCAGTGGCGCAATCATGGCTCACTACAGCCTCAACCTCCTGGGCTCAATGCCCCTACCTCAGCCTCCCGAGTTAGCTAGAACCACAGGCATGCACCACCACACCTGGCTAATTTTTTAAAACTTTTTGTAGAGATGGGGCCTCCTTATGTTTCCCAGTCTGGTCTCATACTTCTGCGTTCAAGTGACCCTCCTGCCTCAGCCTCCCAAAGTGCTGGAATTACAGGCATGAGCCACTGCGTCTGGCCTAGTAAGTTTTTTATCTTCCTCTGTAACATGGAGTTAGTAACAGTATCTACATGATGGGATTGTTGTCAAGATTTTGTGCTTGTAAACTTAACAGAGTGAAATATCTAAATGCTAACTAGGCTATATTAGGCCTTCAATGCATATTAACCACTACTGTTTATCATTATTATCATCAACAGTTAATTCATTCTTGAGTAACTATACTGCATATCTGTGAAAGGCGCATCTGAGCAGGCATCCTTTCCAACAACACTTGGACTGTCCCTGCAAGCCTTTAATTCTGCTCTCACTCATATTGCCCATGAGAGGTCCCCCCAGTCGAAGATTTCTTTGCTCTTCTTAGAGAACAGAGGCTTGGCTTCTCTAACAGGCAGAGTTCCACAGCAGACAAAGTAGAAAAAGTCTCCCTGAGGAATTTTTCTCCCAAGATGAATGTTCCAGAAACAACCCCTCTCCTGATGTGTCTTGGAAGTCCTGCTCGCTGGCTTGCATGGAAATGGGATCTTGATTTTTAAGAGAGGTTGATTTCGCAGGAGGCTGACTGTGTGTTATTCTCATAAAGCACATGTCATCTTAATTGAAACTGTGTGAGGGGTAAACTTTGCATTCTAAATTTAGAAAAACTCCCATGGGAAGGAAATGTAGCCTTTGAAACACTGGAGGAGGCAGTGTGTGTTGTTTTATGTAACTCTGGCAGGGAGAATACCTGATTTGTGCACGCAGACTTGTTGCAGATGCTGTTAGTGGTGAGATCTGTTTTGAATACTGCATTTTCAGGTGCTTTTAAAAAAATTCTTAATGTTACCAAGTCTTTTTATAATTATTGACTGTATTACTGCATTTGGCTTTTTTTTTTTCTTTTTTTGAGACAAAGTCTCACTCTGTTGCCCAGGCTGGATCTGGGTGTGATCTGGGCTCACTGCAACCTCTGCCTCCAGTCACAAGCAAATCCTCCTGCCTCAGCCTCCCAAGTAGCTGGGGCTACAGGCACACACTACCACACCCGGCTAATTTTTGTATTTTTTGTAGAAACAGGGTTTTGCCGTGTTGCCCAGCCTGGTGTCCGACTCCTGGGCTCAAACAATCCACCCGCCTCAGCCTCCCAAAGTGCTGGGATTACAGGTGTGAGCCACTGTGCCTGGCCCCACTTTGAGAATCATGAACTGTTTTTAGGTCATTCAATATTATTTTAAAAGCTATAGCCTTTTCTCCAGGCCATATGCCAGTTGGGACTCTGAGCACTGAATTACTTGGAGTTGTCACTGTTTCTGAGTCTTCAAATCCACCATGCAACCTGTTGGTAAATGATTGTTCACCCTAATAATAGTAATAGCCTGAACACTAATGCCTAACATGCTCATATCATTGTAAGGAATGTAGTCTACCACTGGTGCCCCCAATCTTATACAGAGAAAAGAGTCAGAGAACATTCCCTTCCCATTGCCACTGCTCCTATGGGATGGGGCTGAGGTATCAAGGCCCCTGCCCCCTGTTTTGGGGTGCTGTTGAAAAAAGGGACATTGCAGCCTGGAGTAGTTTGAATGGACCTAGCAAAGTCCCCGTGCATGCTGTGCAATGCATACAGATGTGCAGGCCACCATCAGTGGAAGGTTCTCACCAGTGGAAGTGACCAGCATGGTGCAGTATCACCTGGGCACATTCTTACTTACCAGCCTGGGTCCTACCTTAGGCCAATTAAATTGGAATTTAGGGCTATGGTGGTTTTCAAAGCATCCTAGGATCTCACTGTGCTGGACACTGCTGGGCAGTCTCTTGATGCTGACTCTATGTGGATCGCAGGTCAGGTATACCCAGAACCCCATGACCTCATCCATGGTCAGGCCTTATCCATTCAGGGAATCCCAGTGTCCTAGTCTGCTCCCCAGACGCAGAGGCAGTCACTGTTCATAGCCTCTTGTGCCTTTACAGGGACATTCTGCATTATTTGCACACAAATAGGAACATTACAGCACATATTGTTTGGCATCTTGCTACTTTATTTTTTATTTTTTTTGAGACGGAGTCTCACTCTGTCGCCCAGGCTGGAGTGCAGTGGCATGATCTCAGCTCACTGCTGCCCAGGTTCAAGTGATTCTCCTGCCTCAGCCTCCCTAGTAGCTGGGATTACAGGTGCCTGCCACCGTGCCTGGCTAATTTTTGTAGTTTTTTTTAGTAGAGACAGGGTTTCAACATCCTGGCCAGGCTGGTCTTGAACTCCTGACCTCATGATCCACCCACCTTGGCCTCCCAAAGTGCTGGGATTACAGGCATGAGCCACCGTGCCCAGCCCTGCTACTTTATTTTTGCTTGCAAGTGCAGAGTTCTCCATGGTTTCATGCAACCGGTCCACCGTTGTACCAGGTATTTTCTTCTCACTTCTCCAGATCTATCAGCCATCCTTTCATCCCCTGCTCTCTGTCTGCAGAAGGCTGCTCTGTGTGAATTGCATCATCAAACCTTTCCTCCTAGAGTCCCTCTGGGTTCAGCCCCACAAGAGATAGGAGGAGGGAGGAGAGTGAGATTGGGGTATTTATTTTCTTGGCTCTCTCCTTGCAAGGACATCTTAGATGCTTTCTCTACATGACCATCTCCTTCTGGATTCTAGCAATCTCTCTCTTCCCTTGACCCATTGGACCTGGAGTATCTCTTCCACTCTTTATAGTTCTGGCTTATTTCACTATGCAAATAATTTTCAAAGTGCGGTTGCAGGATCAGCAAAATCAGTATCACCAGGGAACTTGTTAGGCATGCACATTTCCAGGCCCATCCCAGACCAACTACTGATTCAGACATCCTGAGGGTAGAGTCCAGCAGTCTGTGTTTTACCAAGTCCTCCAGATGATTCTGATGCAAACTCAAGTTTGAGACCCCCTGCATTATGCTTTCCTCTTATGCCCTAACCCATAACTGTACTAATAATCCTTTTATGAAGCCAGCCTCAGATTGTCGTAAGTTGAATGTGCCATCTGTCTCCTCTTGAAAGCCTGCCTCATGAATCTGTGGATAGGTGTTTAGGTTACTCATTTGTGATTCCAAACAAATTTGATCTTTGTTTATAGATCTCTGCACATATATGTGAGTTTATAAGCAGAATAAATCCTTTAAATAGCATTTTTGTAGGAGAGGAACATGCATTTCAAATTTTCATAGATATTGCCAAATTGTTCCCCATTTTGCTGTCCCAATTTTCTATTTATTAAAATGTCTTCTGGTCTTTTAACATATGTTACCTTGTCAATGACTATTGATTAACCAAACAGTGGGTGTATTAGGGTCATCCTTCTCAGATTTGGTTGCATAAATCATCTGGGGATCTTGTTAAAATGCAGATTCTGATTTAGGAGGTCTGGGATAGAGCCTGAGATTCTGCATTTTTAACAGGTTCTCAGGTGATTCTGCTACTGCTAGTCCAAGGACCACACTCTAAATAGCAGGTGTTAGGGAGTAAGCATAAAGAAGTGGGGGCCAGGCATGGTGGCTCATGCCTTTAGTCTTAGTGCTTTGGGAGCTTGAGGTGGGAAGTTTGCTTGAGGCCAGGTGTTCAAGACCAGCCTGGGCAACATAACGAAACCCTCTCTCTACAAAATCTTTTTTAAAAAATTAGATGGGCATAGTGGTTTACACCTCTAGTCCTAGCCACTTGGAAAGCTGAGGCAAGAGGATTGCTTGAGTACAGGAGTTCAAAGGTTATAGTAAGCTAGGATTATGCCACTGTAACTCTAGCCTGGGTGACAAAGTGAGACCCTGTCTATACAAAAAAAAAATTCTTAACTTTTTAAAAGAAATGGCTAAGAGATGGGCCTTGGGCTCAAATCCCCACTCAGCCATTCACTAACTGTGTCTTTGGGCAAGTTTATTAATCTTCTTGAGCCTCACTTTCTTCATCTGTAAAATGGGGATTAAATCATAGCGTTTCATGATGACCAAATAAGGTAACATATGTATGTAAAGTATTTAGCAAAGGGCCTGACTCATGATGGTCATTCCAAGAAGTAAAGCTGGGATGATTGTTTGTGCCATCTCCTATCTATTCCAATGGTTATTTTCTTCACTGGCTGTATATTCCTTTTTTTTTTTTTTTGAGATGGAGTCTCGTGCTGTCACCCAGGCTGAGGTGCAGGGGCACAATCTTGGCACACTGCAGCTTCCGCCTCCTGGGTTCAAGCGATTCTCCTGCCTCAGCCTCCATAGTAGTTGGGATTACAGGCACCTGCCACCACGCTTGACTAATTTTTGTATTTTTAGTAAAGACAGGGTTTCACCATATTGGCCAGGCTGGTCTCAAACTCATGACCTCAAGTGATCCACCCACCTTGGCCTCCCAAAGTGCTGGGATTACAGGTATGAGCCACCGCGCTTGGCCAACCCGTTGTGTATTCCTGATACTCAGCTGCCCTTAGCTCCCTTCAGACAATTTCCAGTGTTCCAGGTTGGCAGCTACTCTAGAATGTCCTATTCGTCTTCAAGGCAACAAGGCAACCTCTAGGTCCAAATCTATAGCTAAGGCTAATACTATTTTCTTTTAGCACCTCGAGGAGAGAGCTCGCAGCAGAATCATTACCAAATTCTCTGCTGAGCAGTTGTTCAAGAAAGAGTGCAGCCCAGGTCTCCCTCCCCATCTCACCCAGCATCAGCATCCCTCAAACTCTTTAACAAACTTTTGGAATGTTTACTTTTGGAAAAGTGAGCCTTTGGGAGCCCCAGCTGCCTCATCAGTTCTCTGGGCAGACATAGGTTTCTAATCCTTTTCTATAGGGTGAGCATGAGTGAACGCCTACTGGCATCCTCCCACCTGGGGTAGGGAGAACTTCTCATTTCCTCCGAGCAATGTGTAAACTCAGGTTTCATGATTAGGCAAATTAAGTCCCCCAAATAGCACTGTTCACCAAGGTAAACATACAGATAATTTGCAGTACAGTTCCTGGTTTACAAAACAACATTTCAGAAACCAGAGCTACAACATCAAGGCATTGAGACGAGGCAAAAGCTCCACACGCCCTCCTTCAGATGTGCACAGAGCCAGCCAGGGCCAAATGCGTGAGGGTGTGACGCCACTGGTTCCTATCAGACGGGGTCTCCTTCTTCTGTTTAATGTGAAGTTGAATGAGAACATAAACAGACTGCTAGTAAAGCTGCTAGCATATGTGTGCAAAACTGTGTTTAGAATGGTTCGAAGTTGCCCAGAGGAGTCCAGAGGTAGAGGAAGTGGATGTGCTGCCCCGCAGGCCCTGGGTATGGAATTCATTTTCCCCACCCTGAAGACAGCTCTTGTGGCTGGAAGATGAAAGGATGGGCGGACAGCAAGAGACACTTGAAAGTTACTGGAGTGGGATTAGGAGTATGGAGGCCACACTGGGAGCATTATGCTGCATGTTATGGAAAAAGAAATAAAAGCTGCTGCTTCCTTTTCTTCTTGAGCAACTCTTCTATCTGTGGGTCCTCAGCCCCTCCTGTTCTCACCACCTTAGCCGGGTCAGCTCTTCTCCCATTTTTTCAGCCTCCACCTTCATGCTGGCCATTCTCCAGTTTTCACCCCCAGTGCAGCCCAGGTCTCCTCCCGTCTCCCGCCCTGCATCAGCATCCCTCACACCGTCACTTTATTCACCCTCTTCACCACGCTGAACCTGCTTCTCCTTCTGTATTTCCCACTCCCAAGTAGATCTTCACTTGAATACAGGGTTCTGCAGCTTAAAAAATCATTACAAACTATCTCACTGCTTGCTTTCAAATCTGGCGCGACGCAGCAGAGCTGTGTGCCCACATCCAACGGTTCTGGTCCCCATGGATGGGACGTGGTGCGCTCAAGCCCCAAGGCTTGGAGGCTACTGCAAGAAGCAGGCCTGTGCAACTGCTTGCTGCCTTGGTGCAAAGTTTTCCTTAAAGATGTTGCTCATTACATTCCATAACAGCCTCTTAATGAGGACCCATAGGAGAAATTTCCCCTGGGGTCGGCTGCATAGGATTAGATATTTTCATCCTGAACAAGCGAGGCTGTTTTGGTTCTATGAATGCCACATCATATTATAGCTTACACCAGAAAGCCCAGACCTGCCTCTAGGAAGTACATAAGCAGGTATAAAAACAGATGTTGTATGCTAACTCCATTCCTGACTGTCTTGTGTCTTGGTCTACTTATTTTAATTTACATTATTTGGTATTATTACATATATTTATGTAAGTCTTCTTTAAAGTGGGATATAACATATGCAGAATTATGTCCTCTATTCTCATATTTTAGTAAATAAGCACATGCATACAGTATCATGGGGATATATTTATTAAGCAGAAAAATGCAACTTTTTATAGACAACCCAATTTGGTGGACACCACCCAAAAGATGAACAAAATCAAAGTAACAGCACTTGTGGTAACCTGTTATAAAATAGTGCAGCACTGTGAAAAGAGATTTAGATCTTGAATGTCAGTAGGAGGCAAGTAGAAAGAATTTCAATGGTAGGTAGCAACCAAAATTCAAATCACTTCTGTGTGGCCTAAAACACAGTTATGCCAAGTGTAATTATAGGATGTGCAACAATAAAATATTGGGGACTGTATTTCTGATAAAGAGAAGACTCTGGCAACCAAATGAGGGGACTGCAAAGGACAAGAATCATATGGGCCTTTTCCGGACACTGGGCAAAGTGTTCTGAGAAGTTATTCCTCTTGGGCTTCCTTAATGGGCCATTAGAAAAGGGACTGTTTGCTGCTTAACAGAGATGAAAGTTTCTGTCATTTTTCTGCAAGCGAACAGGTCTTTAATATTTCCTGAAACCACAGGTCTGCTTTGTGTCCTTTAACTGAAACAACTATAATCCTTAACACCAGAGAGCAGTGGGCCCCCAGCAGTGCAGTGGCAGTTGAGGGGAACAGAAACACCTGCAGGAAAATTAGGCAAGCGTATTTTTTTTTTTTTTTTTTGGGCAAGCCATGTCTGGGATCTGTAAATGCTGATCACTTGTTCACCAGTGGCTTTCTTTACTCTCTGTCTTCTGTTTTTTTGTTTGTTTGTTTGTTTGTTTGTTTTGGTCAGATGTTTTCGATGACTCCCCTGTACCTGAGTGAGGTACTAGATGGATATGTTTTGCACAGATTCCCATTAGGCTTAAATAACATTCTCCATCTCCATTTGTTCATGTCATTTGCCATGTTCACAACTTATGTTTCTGATGCCAAGCCTTAGTTCTTTTAATTGGGTAACCTTTCTCTTTCTCTGACACTAATGAAATTACTTTTACTAGAGTTCTGCAGTTTCCTAATCATTGCTTCTGGATTTGGGGTTTTATGGGAAGATCAAGGACAAATCAAGAGTGAGAGGCAGGAAAGAAGGTTAACTTTACTTTTGGGAAACTGAGCACTAATTCACAGATACGCAACTCAGAGTCTGAAACAGAGACTTTTCATTAGTTGGTGTAATAAACAGACAAATTTGGGAAAGAAACAGGCTGGGCTGTTTTTTGTATGTTGATGGGTATTTGGTTTAAATTTTGAAGCATTCTTCAGCTTTTAGTTGCCAGATTTTAAAAATACATACCCTTCACTCTTTAGAAGGTTTAAAAAAACAAAAAAAAAACCACACAAAAAACTGTGTTTCCTGTTGAAGGCCAGTGATACCTGGCAAGTTACAGTCAGAAAACTTAAGTTTTCGCTGTTTTTTCCAAATGAAATAACTTTATTATTTTCATTTGCACTTAAAATTGCTATGAGTTTTTTTAATGCAAAGAAATAGTGTTTGAGAAAGAAAAAAGTGAACATATTTATATTCTTCCCCCTCAGAGAGAAACACTGTTAACATTTTGTGTATTTTGGTCCAGGTTCTCTTCTGTGTGTGTAAGCACACATATGTATTTATATTGTACAAAATAAGAAATTCATGCTGTACATACATTGTTTGTAACTTCCTTCCTTCCTTCCTTTCCTTCCTGAGCTAGGGTCTCGCTCTGTCACCCAGGCTAGAGTGCAGTGGTGGGATCTCAGCTCACTGCAACCTCTGCCGCCTGGGCTGAAGCGATACTCCCACCCAAACCTCTCAAGTAGCTGGGACCACAGGCCCATGTCAGGATGCCTAGCTAATTTTTGTTATTTTTTGTAGAGACAAGGTCTTACTATGTTACCCACGCTGGTCTCGAACTCCTGAGTTCGAGCGATGCCCTCACCTTGGCCTCCCGAAGTGCTGCGATTACAGGCATGTGCCACCATGCTCAGCCACTTTTTTGGTTAATGTTTTAGACATATCCCATGTATATATAAATATAGATCATTGTCATAATGATAATGACTGTTTAATATTATGTGATATGTGTTGCAATTTATTAAATTCCCTTATTTTTGAAATTTAAGTTGTATATCAGTTAACTCTTGCCATAATACTGCTGCATAACAACCACAAAAATATGGCAGATAGAAATAAGCACTTCTTTCTTGCTCATGAGTTTTCAGGGTGGCTGAGGTGGTATTGGTGCTTAATGAGGTGGAGGGGGCTCTGCTCCCTGAGCCTCTTACACCGTTCCTGGAATCTTCTCATCGCGTTGCCAGCTGGAGTTGGCAGAAGTGCAAGAGTGCAAAGCCCAATCACGGAAATGTTTTTCAAGCCTTGCATTGCATCTTAGTCACAAATATTCCATTGGCCAAAGTAAATCACATGGCCCAGCCTAAAGTCAGGGGGCGGGGAGTGCACTGGACCTGTGAAGAGGAGCACAGTGGATAGTAAAATATTTTCAAGCACTCATCTAATCTGCCATAGACTATCTTCATTTTTCATTGTAAACACATCCATGAACACCCCATGTATGCAGTTGACATACCTGATTGACTTTTTAAAATAGATTCATAGAACTGAAATTTGGTCCAATGTCAAAGAGTATATAAAATTTTAATTTTTATGTATGTGACCAGACCACCCTTGTTAGACTTGTTTAAAAACAAAACAGTTTGTTAGATTGTTTTGGGGCGGAGACAAAAGAGGATGTTCACTAAGCCAAAAATAAACAAAAACCTGCAGTCGATTGAAAGAAAAAAGCTCTAAAAAGTGACAAATTCTCGCATTAAATGTAACATTTAGACTTTGTAATAAAAGAAGCCTTTGTTCGTTCTCAAAGATCCAGGATAAGGCAATCTGATGCTTTTGGAATACTGTATTATTAGGCTTCTATGGAAAGTACTAATAGCTACTTCTTTGCTTCTAGGTATACTTATAAAATCAGAGTCATTCCTTCACATATATTTATGTATATAAAACTTTGAGAATTTCTGGGATGATGAAGTTTTTAAAAATAGACATAAAAGTTTGAAAATACAACTAGGTTGATTCTTTCACTGAACCACAAGGATTTTTCTAAGTAGCTAAGTCCTTCACTGAATTCCAGCAGGCAGTAGCAGTGGAGAAACAGCTTTCTTAGATACCTGCAGCCCAGATGGAGAAGACAAGACCTCCTTTCTCAACTCTCATTTTTCTCTTCCTTCTAGCCAATCCTTCCTTTTTGCCCCTCTTCATGCTGTAGCCTCTTTCCCCTTTTCATTTGTTCATTGAGCCTTTAATTACCTAAAAAGAAATAAGGTAAGAAAAAAAAGGAAGGACAAGAAAAGATACGTACATATATGCTCATAGTCGGATAGGACAATCATTTCATCATGTCTATTGACTAGAGTATTATTTTCTCACCTTATTAAGTTGATCAGTCCTTCTGTAGACATTTATGAGAACACCATGGTTTCTGATAAATACATGTTTTGAGTGAATTCCCCCTAAGTAAATACTGAAAAGGCAGAGATTCTTTATGTGTTTCCAACCATTGCTTGAAAACTCAACCTTTTGGCTTTAAACACCAGAATAATTGCGCAGAGCTATGAGTGCCCTTCTCAAAGTCCAGCAACAGCATGTGGAGCCAGCTTAGAAAACATGGGGTAAAAAAATGATTCCTGCTCCTTCTGACCATAGTCTGCTTTGGTTTCAAGTAACAGTAACAATTTATAGCAGCTTAAACCAAGAGGGATTTATTTTCCTATCATAACAGGAAGTCTGGAGGTAGACAGTGACTACAGTTGATACAGTGGCTTAACAATGGTATCATCTCTACTGATTCTCCCATGGTCCCAAGAGGGCTTCTGTGGCTCCAGCTATCATATTTGAGTTCAAGGCAGACAGAAAGATGTAAAGGACTGTACTGTAACTTTTTTTTTTTTTTTTTTGAGAGAGAGTTTCGCTCTTGTTGCCCAGGCTGGAGTACAGTGACACGATCTTGGCTCACTGCAACCTCTGCCTCCCAAGTTCAAGCGATTCTCCTGCCTCAGCCTCCTGAGTAGCTGAGACTACAGGCAGCTACCACCACACACAGCTAATATTTTGTAGTTTTAGTAGAGATGGGGGGTTTCACCATGTTGGCCAGGCTGGTCTCGAACTCCTGTCCTCAGGTGATCCACCTGCCTTGGCCTCCTAGAGTGCTGGGATTACAGGCATGAGCCACCACGCCCGGCCTGTACTATAACTTTTAATGGAAAGCAAACCTTTCTCATAACTGCCACCCTCCCCGACAACAGAGTTCAACTTATATCTCATTGGCCAGAACCATTGCTATGTACATCCCAGCTATGAGGGAGACTAGGAAAGTGAGTATTTTTTAAAAAACAAAAAAAAAAAAGAAGGAGGTTGAGAATAGGTATTGAGATTGCTAATAAAGAGTATCTTTTACAGTAAGGAATACAAAATATCAAAGAGCTATCTTTAATATTTAATAAAAGCACCATCCAGGGACATAGAGAAACACGAAAGAGAGAGATGCACAGGCCAAGTTGGGCCGACTACAGGCTCGAGTCTCTCAGACTGATTATGCAGTCACAGTCTCTAATACCTCAATACTTCTTGAGTACCTTCGTAAACTCCCCTCAGTCTTCATATGTGTGAATATATGTAAATGTGTGGCTTGCATTTTATATGAATTTTAATCTATGTTGGTTTCATAGTAGGTCAAAGATTATTAGTTTCTCCTATCGAGGCTTGTTTGGTTTTTGTTTGGACATTTTATTTCAGGGAGAATGATGTTCTAAAACTTGATCAAATGGAGTAAGAGGTGGTGCTGTCTCATGAGAAGAGCATTTGACTGGTTGGCAATTTACTTAGGAAAGTAACTTGAACTTCCACGGCCTTGGTTCTTTTTTTAATTTATTATTTATTACTTATTTTGTTTTTAAATTTTAAGTTCTGGGAACCATGTGCAGGATATGCAGGTTTGTTATGTAGGTAAATGTGTACCATGGTGGTGGTTTGCTGCACCTGTCAACCCGTCACCTAGGTATTAAGCCCAGCGTGCATTAGCAATTTATCCTGATGCTTTCCCCGACCCCACCCTCACCTGACAGACCTCAGTGTGTGTTGTTCCCCTCCCTCTGTCCACGTGTTCTCATTGTTCAGCTCCCACTTCTAAGTGAGAATATGCGGTGTTTGGTTTTCTATTCTTGCATTAGTTTGCTGAAGATAATGGCCTCCAGCTCCATCTATGTCCCTATAAAGGACAAACTCTCGTTCCTTTTTATATAGCCTTGATTCTTCCTCTAGAGAAGGGAGACACCATTCACTTTGCTTATCTCACAGGGTGTGAACAAGTGAGAAAATACTATGTAAAGAGGAAAGGGCCTTTCAAATATATCTCAGAATGGTATATATTTCACATTGGATCCATTAACCAGCTTCTCTGTGAACCTAGACTTTCTCAGGATTTGAAACTCAGATGGAGATACTATGGTCTGGAAAGGAAACTCTTGGAATATTTTTCTATGAAATTCCTGATGCTCTGACCATCAGGAAACTTCCCTCTGCTGATTTTACTGACTCCACCGCCATAGTTGATTCATGAGGAACCTCCAGAGAGAATGGTTCTACTTTTCTAAATTATTAGAAGGGCCCACATGCTGTTGTTTTCATGAGTAAGATCTGAAGAATAAACTTAACGTGGGTCTCTTCTTACATTGTTTTTCCAATTAGATAGGTGCTATTATGATTCCAAACTTAAATTTGAAGAAACCAAGGTTCAGAAAGATTTTGTGTTTTGCACAGAAGTCTGGCTTTTAAACCAGATCTGTCCTGTCCTGGGGCGGAGCTCTAATCAGCAATCAAAGGTACCATTATCAACCTAAGCTCCTCTTCTTCCTCCTCTTCTTCCTCATCATCCTTTCAGTATACCTTTTATCTCATACAACCCTCTTTAAAAGGAGTTTGAACTTGGGAAGGTTCAAAGTTGGGGGTTGAACTCTGAAAAGTCGAAATTCTTTGAGGTTGTTAGAACTATGAGTTTATTAACCCCCATTTGCAGGTGTGGAAACAGAGGAAACTCAGAGACGTGAAGTGGCCTGTCCATGGCTATCTGGAGTTCGTGATGAAATGAACCCTTGTGATTGAGTATGACCTGGGGCCAGAGTCTCCCCTCCAAATCATTTAGAGGCATAGGAACTTAAAAGAGGTCAAGGACTTCTGACCTAATAAAAAATGCATTCTGGTTGAGTTTGCTTAAGACGTCCCATCATCTCAGAAGCAGACATCTGATCCAGTCCTCTCTTCTACCCCTGACTATTGCTGACCAGCTAGGTAATCTACAAACATTTAAACCATTTTGTGTCTTCAAATACGTTGTTTCTCCACCCTCTCCCCCAGCTCCTCCAGAGGCTAGTGTTTCCAGATTTGGAAGAAAGAGGGCTGGGCTGATTCAGGGTGTTTAATGAGTAACCGCTACCACCACTCCTGCTATCCTCATTAATGCTAATGGCTTTTTCTAGGCCCCATTGGCTCAGCATCTGTATATGTATTTCTGTTCTGCCATTTTTCATCTGACCTGGTCATCTGCATGGTATGGAGCCTTAGATGAGGGACCATAAGAAATGAGTTCTAGGCCAAGCTCTGCCCCTAGTGGCCATCTCCCTCTCCACCTCTGGGCCCCAGATCCTCATCCCTACGCTGAGAAGGTTGAACTAGAAACCCCCTAAAGAGTTTTTCTGTGATTTATTTTCCTTCCTGGGTAGAATTACAGTTCACCATCACTGACTATTTTTGGCTCAGAATTATTGTGGTTCAGTGGTAGAAGAGGAACTTATTACAAATTCAACTTTGAAATGTTTTGAGATCATTAAGAGAAAACTGAGCTGACCATTGCCTCCAGAGCATTTGATGTTACCAGCCTTGTTGGGCAGAAGGAGGCCTAAGGAAAATGGAAATTGGAGACAGAAGTGCCTGGAGATTCTAGACTCTTTCTCTTGCCCTCTACAGACCACTTGTCCAGGGCCCCCAGCTCTTAAGAAAAAAAAAAAGAGAGAGAGAGAGAATAGAACTGTTTCCTACATTATTTTACAGTACCTCTCATCGAATGACAAATATTTATTAGTACATATTTTAGTGTTATACCTATAAAATTAGTGGCTGCGTATATCAACAGTGCGTAGCTTTCTTTTTATGGTCATACTTAGTTACTACTACAGCCCAGTGACAAGTTTGTTTTTCAAGCTGTGGAAATAATTAGAACGTCAAATACCACTTCATGATTAAAAACTTTCTAACCAGGAATAGCTCCCCCTTCACAGTAATTACTTGTGGCAAATGTCCTTTTTTAGAAAATAAATGCTGAACAAATTGAAGTCAGATCATTTTTTCCTCTCCTGCTAAAATAATTGCATGAGTAAGAGGTGATTTCAGTTTAGGGACATGTGGAGTTTTATATATTGCATGATATAACATTCAGTCTTGAGCACCCTTACACATCCTCCCCTCTATCTCAAAATATTTCTCTTTCTCGGAGTCAGAGTTGAAGTGGTATCCATCTTCCTTTAAAATCAAACCTTCTCCAATCCTCTTCTGCCTCACTGGAGATAATAAGTCCTGAATTTTTTCCGTAACACCTGTAGTTTCTCCCCCTTTGCTAGTTTGGGATTCCACTTCCAGTTCCACTTGTGGGACCTTGGGAAAGTGAAATTTTCCGAGGCCCAGCTAAAAAGTGGGAATGATGATTTTACCCCACAGGGTGTTTGTTATGTGAATTAAATGAGAAAGTTACATTTTAGGATACTCCCCAGTATATAATCAGCTCTCCGTAAATGTCCATTCTCTCACTTATGTATGGTGTAAGTGGCATACATGGCTTACCATTTTGGTTATGCATGCAGCTATCACTCACATTTTACTGAAACTTTCATTGGAACTAGTTGTCTGCTTCCCTGATGCCAAGTTTCTTTTCTGTTTTTTTTGTTTTTATTATTTCCCACTCCTTTGTCCACCTCTATACACATTTTAGAAATAGTTTTAAAAGCCTCCTTCAGATTGGCCCCTTATCTGCCGCTCCTGGGTGTGAATTTCTTTGTTGTGAATGCTGGCTCATGGTGATGTAATTCTCCCATGCTTTGCAATTTTGGAGTGTGAGCTAGTGCAGCAGAGGTCCTTTTCCTGGAGATAACCCCCTGGTTCAAGAGAAGTACCTATGAGAATATTTTGAATTTGCCTTTTTGGGATCCTGCAAAACCAGGATTTATGTTAACTAAGCTTTTGAAGACACCACCTATTGAGTGTCTGCCCACCAGTTCAGAAAACTTTTAGCTTTATTCTGAGAAAATCTCTCAGATGTAGCTCCCTTTCAGCTAGGGAAGTAGTTGACCACAGTCTCAATTGTGAACTATATTAAAACCGCATTAAAATCCTAGCCTTGCAGGACTTATTGGGGTCTCGTACCACTGTAAGACATTCAGCTATATGCCAGTCCACATGCTTCTGACCTTGCATTTCCTCATCATTTCTGACACCTTGGGATTTCCCTTTCTTATTCTGAATTTAGTGATGTAGGATTTGCATACATGTGTATTTTATCCAGCTTCTCTCTCTGTTTGGAGGTGAAAGATGGGCTTTTTGCATCAGTTCACACAGTTGTAAGCAGGCAAGAAATTATATTTTCTTTGTTGCGGATGCTGTTGTGAATGTGAATGTTTTCCTTAAGCACTGGAATGAATGGCTTTTGCTAACAGCTGCAGACTAGTTTTCAACTCCATTACTCTGTGGAAACTGTTTTCTGGAAAGTCAACAGTAACCTCTTCATTGCTAAATCCAATTGCCTTTTCTAAGTCTTGGGATATATAAAAGATTTTATGAGCATCTTGATAGCTGTAACCTGCAAGAAAGTGTCAACCAGCGTATAAGGGCCAAAGCAACAGGGTATAGAAAAATTCTTCTTTGACTTATGTTTGCAGTTCCCCTTATGGCCGGCTTAGAATCTTGCATGTAGGTATTTGTCTGGCTCCAAAGTAAGATCATGTTAAATGGTATATAATTCAAGAATGTTGTTCAAGTGTTTGTTGAGGACCTTCAGAAATAGTTTAAAATTTGTCTAAGTGACTTTTACATTTTAAAAATTGACTTATGTTTTATCTTTTTAAAATGCTATTATAAATAGAATATTTTCTTCCAATATATCTTGAATCTGGTTATTGTTTATAAATATGAAAGTTATTGGATTTTCTATAATTTTATATACTTTATCTTCATAAATTCTTTTTTATTTCTGTGGTTTTAATTTTTTTCCCTTGGGTGTTCAATGTATGTAACCATATCACCTGCAAGTAATGATAATTTTATTCCTCCTGATCAAATTTTTTACCCATACTTTCTTTTTTCTTATTCAATTATGTAGGCTGCTGCTTCTAGCACAATGTTAAATAAGAGTGAAATCCTTGTCCTGCTCCTGAGTTTACTGAAGATGCTTATTGTATTTCTCTCTTCAGCAGGATGCAAGCTCTTGGGCAGTGGTAGATTTATCGTTATATGAAGGGAACATTCTAATATCTTTGAATATTTCTAACAAGAATAAATGTTGAATTATGCCTTTTCTTCTTAAATTTATTTATATGGTGAATTATATTAATATATCTCCTAATATTAAACTGTATTTCTGGCATAAATGCCACCTAATTAGGATGCATCGTTCTTCTAATGTCCTGAATTCTGTTTGTTAGTAAGTTATTTAGAATTTTTGCGTAAGAATTCATAAGATGGTTTCATTTTTGAAATCTTTGTTGCATGATGTTATTGCTCGCATCAGAAAACTTAGAAGTTTCCATTCTATCCTGTACTCTAGAATAGTTTAAATAAGTTTGAGATTTCCTGTTCTGTGAAATTTGGTGGAAATCTTAAATGAAACCAGCCGAATCTCATACTTTTTAGAAGATGAGGCTCTTTAGCAACTTTCTTCTCTTTTTTTCCTTCCGTGGAGATTAGCCTGTTTAGATTTTCTCTTTCTTCTGGAGTCAGTTTAAGTAAATTGTATTTTTTTTTCCAAAAATTGTCCATTCTTTTAGGTTTTTAAATGTATTTGTCTTGAGTTTGGCCAAATAGTCTTTTATGATTATTTTCATTTACTTAGGTTTTGTAGTTATTTCCTCATAACATTTCTTACTTTGTGTATTTACCATTCCCCTGCCCCTTTCCCCATTAAGTTGGCTAGCAGATTATGTATTTTGCCCCTGCAAAAGCTTTTAGTTCTGTTTATTCTGCTATTAGCGAGTTATTCCAACTCACCAATATCTGATGTTATTTTTATTAATTCCTTTTGCTTCTCTTCAGTTTATTTCTTTTCTCTTTTCTAACTTCAAATACCCAAATTTGCTGTCATCTTAGATTTGCATTTAAGTGTGTTCAGAGGGCCCTGCCAGTCCCTTTGCCATAGCTTCCCCTGTCACCTTTCTGTTGGCTGAGGCATGTCTTCTAGAAATTTCCCCAGAAAAGCTCATGAGAACAATATTCTCTGAGTTCCTGAATATTAGAAAGTATTGTCCTATGAAGAATTATGACTATGCAGCCAAAAAATAGGGAAAGAGAATATGACAGAGGTGGAGTGTTGTAGAAGTGGCTAAATAAGTTAGTTGTAACTAGTTATTAGAATCATATTCTTTTTCTGGATTTTGGTGGTGGGTGTAAAATATATCAGTTTAAAAAAGTATATGTATTACCATTTCTTTGCTTATAAGTGCTCTCATTGTAGCTAATTTTATATTTAAAATGTTGTCTTATTCATCTTTAAAAGGTTCTTATCCCCAAATTGCATAAATCTCAGGCCCACAACCCCCAGGAGCTACCCCCAGCTGCTGCCCAGCTCACTGTCTTCTGTGGGGACTCCTCTGCAGGCAATGGATATGCCTTAGTCCCTCGGGGTGCCCCTCACGCTCCAGAAGTGCATTATTTTTAGGGCTTTATGAAATCTGCTGCCTCTAGACTCTCCCCGACTCCACTTCTCCACACTTCCTCCTCTATACTTCTGGAGAAAATTTGTTTTCATTTTGTAACCCTTAAAAAACTTTGATGTTTGTCTCCTGGTTTTGCCAGAAATGGAAGATGGTGAGATTTTTCTTTTGTTCTCAATTTTCACATCAGAAGTCCACTTTTGTCATTTTAAACATTTTTTTTCTATTTTGAAAATAAAACACATAACCATTATAGAAAATTTGGATCCTGAGAAGTACAAAAAAAGAAAATTAAAACCACCATCCCTGTTAAAATCTTTGTGTATTTCTTTCTAATCTTTTTTCCATGCTTACATATTTTCTTTCCTTTGAAAGATTGAGATCACTCTAAACCTACAGTTTTGTGTCCTGATTTTTTTTTCCACATGAGCATTTTCCCATTTCACTAAAAAGTTGTAATGTTTACATAAAATATTTTACCATTTCCATATTGCTAGGCATTTAGGTGATTCTACTTTTAAAAATTATAGGCCAGGTGCGGTGGCTCACACCTCTAATCCCAGCACTTTGGAGGCCGAGGGAGGTGGATCGCCTGAGGTCAGGAGTTTAAGACCAATCTGGCCAACATGGTGAAATCTCATCTCTACTACAAATACAAAAAATTAGGCCAGGAGTGGCGGTTCACGCCTATAATCCCAACACTTTGGGATGCCGAGGCAGGCGGATCATGAGGTCAGGAGATGGAGACCATCCTGGCTAACACGGTGAAACCCCGGTTCTACTAAAAATACAAAAAATTAGCCGGGCGTGGTGGTGGGCGCCTGTAGTCCCAGCTACTCGGGAGGCTGAGGCAGGAGAATGGCGTGAACCCGGGAGGCGGAGCTTGCAGTGAGCCGAGATCGCGCCACTGCACTCCAGCCTGGGCAACAGAGCAAGACTCCATCTCAAAAAAAAATTAGCCAGGCATGGTGGCACATGCCTGTGATCCCAGCTACTTGGGAGGCTGAGACAGGAGAATTTCTTGAACCTGGGAGGCGGATGTTGCAGTGAGCCAAGATCGTGCCACTGCATTCCAGCCTGGGTAAAATAATATATATATATATTTTTTTTTTCTGAGAGAGAGTCCTGCTCTGTTACCCCGGCTGGAATACAGTCTATATATATATGCAGTGCTATATATATATAAATAAATTGTACTATACAGGTTGGCAAACTACACTACAGTCCATGGGCCAAATCCAGTCTACTGCTACCTGTTTTGGAAATAAAGTTGTATTAGAATATAACCGTGCCCATTTGTTTCTGTATTATCTTTGGCTGGTTTCTTGCTACAATGGCAGAGTTGAATAATGGCAATAGACACCAGGTGGCCTGCCAAGCCTAAAATATATATTACCTGGCCCTTAATAGAAAGAGTTTCCAAACTCTGTTGTACTAACACGACATAAAAGTGAACATGTTCACATGTTCATTTTTGTGTGCATGTATGGTATTTTCTCAATATAAACCCCAAGAAATGGAATTACTTTGGTCAAAGGGATATAAACATCTTTATGACATTTGTCAAGTTGTCCACCAGAAAAGTTGATTGTTCCACTACTAAAATGTGAAAATATGCCCTTTTCCTCCACACCCGTGACAACACTGGGTATAATCATATTTTTAATGTTTTAAATTTGGAAAGTTAAAGAATGATATCTGCGGCCGGGCGCGGTGGCTCAAGCCTGTAATCCCAGCACTTTGGGAGGCCGAGACGGGTGGATCACGAAGTCAGGAGATCGAGACCATCCTGGCTAACACGGTGAAACCCCGTCTCTACTAAGAAATACAAAAAACTAGCCGGGCGAGGTGGCGGGCGCCTGTAGTCCCAGCTACTCGGGAGGCTGAGGCAGGAGAATGGCGTGAACCCGGGAGGCGGAGCTTGCAGTGAGCTGAGATCCGGCCACTGCACTCCAGCCTGGGCGACAGAGCGAGACTCCGTCTCAAAAAAAAAAAAAAAAAAAAAGAATGATATCTGCTATGGTTTCATTGTTGATCCCCTTTGAATCTCATGTTGAAATGTTTTGCCCGTTGTTACAGTATTTAGAGGGTGGGATATCCAACTATGGTATTGGAGAGGTACCTCTGGAAGATAATTAGGATTAGCTGAGGTCGTGAGGGTGGGGCATTAATGGTTTCATAAGAGAGAGACCTAAGCTAGCACACTCAACCCCCTCACCACATGATACCTTGCACTGCCTTGGAACTAGGCAGAGAGTCTGCATCAGCAAGAAATCCCTTGCCAGATGTAGCTCCTCAACATTGGACTTCCCAGCCTCTCGAACTGTAAGAAATAAATTTCTGGCCCAGCATGGTGGCTCACGCCTGTAATCCCAACACTTTAGGGGGCCAACGTGGGAGAATTAATTGAACCCAGGAGTTTCAGGTCAGCCTGGGCAACATAGGGAGACCCCGTCTCTACAAAAAAAATTGTTTTTTAATTAGCCAGGTATTGTACACCTGTGATTCCAGCTACTTGGGAGGCTGAGGTGGGGGGATTGCTTGGGCCTGGGAGGTTGAGACTTCAGTGAGCTGTGATTGTGCCACTGCATTCCAGCCTGGGTGACAGAGTGAGGCCCTGTCTCAAAAAAGAAAAGAAATAAATTTATTTTATTTATAAACTACCCAACCTCAGGTGTTCTGACATAGCAGTACAAATGGACTAAGAGAGTGTCTTATTTTTGCTTGCCTGCCTTTGATGACAAGTGAGGTGGAATATTTCTTCATTATCACTTCCATTTCCTTTTTGAAATGCCTGTTCATGTCATTTGCATGTTTTTCTGTGGGCATGTTAGCTGTTTTCTCATGGTCTGTGAGATTTATTTATATACGATGGATGTTACACTTGATGTTTTGACACTTTCTTTTCTCAAAACAACAGCATCCATGTAGTCCACAGTGGATGGGATACCATTAGTCTAAGGTAGTATGACTGTTCTTAGTCTTAGGTTTTGTTTATTTTATTTGTTTTATTTTTTATTTTTGAGATGGAGTCTTGCTCTGTCGCCCAGGCTGGAGTGCAGTGGCACAGTCTCGGCTCACTATACAAATATATATATATTTGTATTTTGTTTTATATTTTTAGTAGAGAGGGGGGAGTTTCACCAAGTTGGCCAGCCTGGTCTCGAACTCATGACCTCAAGTGATCCACCCACCTCGGCCTCCCAAAGTGCTGGGATTATTTAGGTTTTGTTTTGAAGGGAAGCCCCATGAAGCATATTTGTAAGAGAAAGCAAAACCGCTGAGGACCTGGCTTCACCAACTCCATGAGCCTGAAAGAAGGAAGCTTCCAGAAAAGAAACAGAAAGTAAGGAAAGGAGGCTTCCAGAAAGGAAGCCTCTTTCCCTTTGTGTCCCAGGTCCAGAGTTCGCCCAGGGTCTTTTTCAAAGTGCAAAAGCCCCTCATTGTTTCTAAAGAAGCCCCTAAATCAATTCCATACTCATGGAACCTAGTAGCAGGAATCGATTTGTTTGTGGTGAGAATTATTCCTGAAGCACGCCACATTTAAACCCTTTGTCCTCCATGAAATGTCTTTTTTTTTTTTTTTTTCAGAACCATATAATGAACTGTTGAAAAAGGTTAATCACTGTAATGAGGAAATTAGCCCCTCAAAAAACCACTCTACCCATCAAACTTTCCAAATAAAATGTTGTGAATTCAAGTAGCTTTCTTGACTGAGAGGAGTCGACAAGAAGATATTTCAGAGCCATATGGTTGTTTCCTAAAATAAATAAACCTGCTTGGGATACCCAGAGTAAAAATGGTTTGGGAAGACTTTAGTAGGATTGGTATAAAAGCATGAATGCTAAGCCAACTTGCCCCTTGTCAGATTTCACGGGCTCTGGGATAATGTGAGGATGGCGGATTTTTTTGTGACAGAGCTGGAGAAGTTGACATTGAATTGTGAGACCACCTGCGGTGTCTTCTGAGCTTTGCCTGCCAAGCCAGTGTTCTGTGTGTGTAACTCTCACTCTTACATTTCTTTGATTTTTAAAAATAATTTTTATCCTTTCCTCTGAGTTTGGACAGGAGCCATCTCAAACTTAATAATAATCTATATTTATGTAGCACCCCACAGGTACAAAGAGCTCCTTTCATGTGATCTTTGTCGTCTGTGTGGAAAATGTAGCTATTATCCCCATCTGATAGCTGAATAAACTGAGGCTCCAGGAAGCTTCATGTGTTACTGTGGGCCATATGACTTGTCTATATCAACATTAGCGTTTGAATGTGGGCTTTAGCTTTACTCTGAGACCTCCGTACACTTCAGTGTGAGTGCTTCACACTCACTGTGAAAAGTGTGATTCGATTGCCCCGGAATTGCTGGCATGAACTTTCTTTGTCTTAAGGACAGCTCTTTCACCCAGAGGACAAAGGTTTATTGGGCTCACACTATTTCTCACCACTCTGCAAGGCACTTCATACCCAGTCTGTCACATCAGCCACAGCTGCCTTCCTTGTGAGGGAAGGGCTGTTGCCATCACCACAGCCAGGGCAAGAAGGGCTCAGGGTGGTCACCTTGCCCAAAAGCAAGCACAGCTAATCAGAGGTTGCGCTGCATGTGAGCCTTGTCCTGGGTGGCCCTGGGACTGGCCTTGAGAGCACTAAGGAGCACATGGTTGTCCCTCGCTGCCTCGGCTCTGACCTTCCTCGTTTACAGTGTCGCTTTCAGGTGGCATCTATGGATGGGACACCCAGGTATAATCTAACTTTAATTTGGCTGAAGATTGTGAGGGTCAATTTTTAAAGGAAATTATGCATACCAACAAGGGGAGTCTTTTCAATTTACACCTGAGCCTTTGTAAGTGAAAAAAAAATTTTTTTTTTTTTTGAGACGGAGTCTCACTCTGTCACCCAGGCTGGAGTGCAGTGGCTGGATCTCAGCTCACTGCAAGCTCCGCCTCCCAGGTTTACGCCATTCTCCTGCCTTAGCCTCCCGAGTATCTGGGACTACAGGCGCCCACCACCACGCCCGGCTAATTTTTTGTATTTTTAGTAGAACCGGGGTTTCACCGTGTTAGCCAGGATGGTCTCGATCTCCTGACCTCATGATCCGCCCGTCTCAGCCTCCCAAAGTGCTGGGATTACAGGCTTGAGCCCCCGCGCCCGGCCTGTGAAAAAATTTAAGAAGAACTATTTTTCCATTTGCACTTACTGTTTGTATTTGCAAACTGAGCTTCTGCAGGGAAGAACATTATTTGTTTAAATATTTGTTATGTTAGGTGAACACTAACATTTTTTTAAAAAGGGCGGAGCTCATTCTCTATCCCCATCTTTTCTTTTCTAACCCCCACTTCCAAGTTGGGAAACCTTGTGCTCTGAATGTCTCAGTGATCCCAAGTCATTGTCAGCCTCTGTGTCTTATTGCAAAAGCAAGCACAAAGTGTAAGTAGCTCCCCAATAGGACACTGACTTTTAATTAAATATTTTTAAAAGCTTTCAAGCAACTGAAGCCTGTATTATACAATGTTTCCTCTTTACTTTTCCATATTCTGACCCCCACCACCACCACATACATGATGGACCCCAAGAGAAATACCTTCTGGATTCTTGCCCATTAGTGAATTTGATATTTTTCTTTTAAGTTCTGTTTCAGATCAGGAAGAAGAGTGGCTTTATAAACCATTACCAAATCAAAACCCCATCAGAGGAGGACAGAAGCTTCCATACATTGGGATGAATTATTTTCAGCTCTTGATTTTATGCCAGTGCTAGTGAAATTTCACAGCTGGTTATTAAAAAATCCCAGGGTCAGGGTTATGTGCTATTTATGTCACAAGAAGCAGGAGAAATAAAATACCCTAAAGATATGAAAACATTTTGTAAATCGACATATTTTTGGCATCTGTTTCTCTTTCAGGGCCTAAGAAGAGATTTATGTGCTCTGATGAGGTGCTGGTAGGAAAGGTCTCCACTGACTCTCAGCTTAATGGTCCACGCACCTCCCCAAGTATTGATACAGCTGACCTGGCTCAGGCCCAGTGACGGGTGAGAGGAGGGAGGCTGAGGAAACGTGGGCAATTTATTGCTTTTCAGAAAGTGGGGAGAAGAGATGGTGCCAGTGACCTAAGTCACAGTTTCCTCGAAAGGTAGAAATTGCTAACAATTCAAGTTGACAACTGCCAATAGCAACCCAACCCTTTTTTTCTCACCATAAATTTGAATTGTTGGGTTACTTTTGAGAATGCTGAAATGGAGCCCTCCTCTCCTACTGCTTGGAGCAGTTCCAACCCTGCCCTCAAATGTAAAGACCCAGACACCAAAGTCCCTTTAACCAGAGAACAAAACCCACAAGTAGACAGTGGCCCGTCTCAGAGCAGAGTCTGCCCCAGGAAAGGAATGGACTTTGAGCATCTTATTGTGATTAACTGATTGTCCCCAATATTCGTTCCCTCCCTCCCATCCCTTCACCCTGGCAATACCACTCTAAACTGAAATAGGATACTAAAAGTATAGTTTCTCTTTGTTAGAAACATGACATAGGAAAGAATGAAACATTCTTCCCTGTGCTCGGGGCATCTGATACCAGACAAGTGAAATAGGACCTGCTCAAATTCTGCTGGGTCATGACAACTGCAGACTGCAGACAGTGTAAAGGATTAAAATGAGGGTCAATATTATTATCTTTGTAACATAAAAGAATTTGGATTTAGAAGCCTCCCATGTGGGTTGTAGAAGAGAATGTCTAAAACCTCTTAATCCCAGGTAAAAACTGTTTTACAAACACATGCCACTGTCCCCAGAAACTCTCCCAAGCACCATGTCCTTTTGTTTTTAGTAACTCCATGAGGCTTCACCTCAGGAAAAGACCATGCATCTCATTTAAGCCCATGGTAGAATCACTAGAGGGACTGGTTAGAACTTCAGGCTTTGGCAGTGTTCAGGACAGGGCCTTCCCCTGCTTACATCCTGGAGGGGCAGCCACAGTTCATACCAGTCTCTTCCCTACACAGTAAACCACCAGCACAGGCACTGGTCCTGTGTAAAGCTTCTCCCTTAGAGGAAGGGATGGATTTAGCTAAATACCATCCTTTGATTTCTTAAGTTACAGATCAGTTTGGAACATCACTTGTTCTAGGTGAGTCTGAGATGTTCTTCGAGCTGAGCTGAGATAATTTAAGGATGTGTAATTGTACCTGTCACTTACCCGAACTACAGCTTTTGCATGCTAATGTTTCTTCATGGTACAGCAAAATTCATGTTTCATATTAAAAGTTGATTTAGTGTACAATAGAAAGCAGTTGGGATGAATTATTATGTTACTGAAATTTAGAATCGGCTTCATAAACAGAAGATTCCAAGATAATCATGGCCTATAGTCCCAAAGGTGGTTTTCTTTTTTCTTTCACTTGAAAGAAGTCTGTGTATGGGCAGTGAGGATCCTAAGTTCCTCAGTCTTTTTGTTCTGTCACTGCCAGCATACAGCTTCCATCCAGGTTGCCTCCAGGCCCAAGGTGGATGCTGGAGCTCCTGTCAACAGAACCACATTCCAGGCAGCAAGGTGGAGAAAGAGGAGAAAGGCAAAAAGTACGTTACTGCCTGTTCCCCTCTTAAGGACCTTTCCCAGAAACTTACCCTATAGCTTCTACTGACATCTCATTGGACACCTCTAGATACAAGAAAGGGTGGAAACTATAGTCATCTAACCAGGCACTATGATGCTTGGAATAAAGCTAGGGTTCTGTCCTTAGGACGAAGGGGAGAATGAGTCTGAGGAAGTGACTCAGTCTCTACCATAAGCAATATTAAAGAAAGGAAAAGACTGTGACATGGCTCCTACCTTCTTTCCAGCTAAAAATGGAAAGAAGGTAGCAGCCATGCCACAGGGTTGGTAGCAGCTAAAAATGAAATAAACAACTCCTGGAGCATTTGCTGGAAACTTTGGGCTCTGAGCAGGGTGATGAGTTAATTACCAGCCAGAGAGAAGGAAATACATAACAGTGGGCATGCTGCAGACTTCACCATCCGAGAAATAAGAACACCAGCACTGCCATTGCATTCCAACCACCAGAGAGTATTTTGCCAAAGGAAGGATGTTGTGCAGTTTCTGCAATTGTTGCACCCAAAATGAAACCTTTCTGCGATGTTAATACAGTTATACAAATTTGAATGTTTTCCAAAATGCTGTGTTAGTAAGAGAAGGGGAATATGGCTATGTGTCTGAAAGGTATATATGTGGCCGGGTGCGGTGGCTCATGCCTGTAATCCCAGCACTCTGGGAGGCTGACACAGGCAGATCACTTGAGGTCAGGAGTTCGAGACCAGCCTGGCCAAGGTGGCAATACCCTGTCTCTACTAAAAAATACAAAAGTTAGCTGGGTGTGATGGTACGTACCTGAAGTCCCAGCTACTCAGGAAGCTGAGGTAGGAGAATCACTTGAGCCTGGAAGGCAGAGATTGCAGTGAGCCAACATCGTGCTACTGCATACCAGCCTGGGTGACAGAGCAAGACTCCATCTCAAAAAAAAAAAAAAGTATATATGTGTGTGAAATAATATATATACACACATATGAATAATATATAAATATATATTTTTAATAAATTTATTTTGTAGTGCCTACTTCTTTGTTCAAGGAGTCCTATCTACAGAGATGAAGTTTAATCTTTTCAGATCGACTTGCCCTGTGGAAAAGCATTACTTGCCAAGCTAGCATCACTGGATTGTATAGGTCCCCAGACCACTGTAGTCTCTCTTCGATTTTTTTTTTCCTGTTTATCAACATAAAGTTATCAGTCATTGAATATAACCACTGGGCTCGAAAGATTTCTCATAATGTATTTTAAATGTCATTGTTTAGAAAAATATATGGATTTGATGCACTGAATTAAAATATTGCTTTGGGATCATTAACTTCCTATCATTTACAGATAGAACGTCTGGTGTAGGCTAATAGGATTTTCGAAGTGGGGAATTAAATATGTTTGAGTTAAAATGACAAGGGGAGGGTGGGCTATAGGTGATTCTCATAATGATTTAGGCACTTATCCTAACTGGGGTGGCACGAAGCCAACATGGGTTAGTGATAGAAATCTAATACTCACTCGAATTTAATGATTAAGTAATTTTTAACCAACAGAAACACTGCTGTTGGATTATATTCCTCAAAACAATATTAAATTTTGTAATACTTTCTAATCAGAAAGAATCCATGAGAATAATCCATATAGTATTGTAATTTATCATGCTTTAAGAGGGGAACACATGCTTCTTGAGAAAGCTGATTATTTCTCGCCTAATTAAATGCTAACATTTTAGGGTCCATTGCAAGTTGAAACCCACAAAACCTTCCTGCTGTGTAAAGTGCCTGAAATGTGTTTTAAAATATTTTGCATTTTTTCACCCCAGTTGTGCTTGGGTGTTGATAATGTCTGGCTGATAGTAGTTGGGAAACAGTGCTTTATTGTTTTTCTGTTTTTTAAATACAAACCCCATGACTGCCTCTCCTAATACTCTTCCTCCTTACAGAATCATAGCTTCTGTCGGTCTGGAATCATACCTTCCTCCACTCCCATGCCCACCCTCCATCCAGGCTTCACCACTGGCTCCTAGACGTTGCAGTATTCATCCTTGCTGCCCTCTCTGCCTCTGCTTTCTGCCTTTTGCATGGATCCTGCACACCGCAACCAGGTTAACTTTTTTTTGTTTTGTTTTTCCTGAAACAGGGTCTCACTTTGTCACCCAGGCTGGATAGCAGTGGCATGATTATGGCTCACTGCAGCCTCACTCTGCTGGGCTAAAACAATCCTCCTACCTCAGCCTCCCAAGTAGCTGGGACCACAGGCACACACCACCACACTGTATTTTTATTTTTGTTTTTGTTTTGTATTTTTTGTAGAGATGGGGTTTTGCCATGTTTCCCAGGCTGGTCTTGAACTCCTGAACTCAAGCAGTCCACCTGCCTTGACCTCCCAAAGTGCTGGGATTACAGGTGTGAGCCACCACACCTGGCACAGGTCAGTCTTACAAGGTGACCTTGGGTGGGTCATCTAATCCCCAAGCTCAAGAATCCTCATTAGTATTGAATTGATGACAAATCAATTCTAAGTGCTGTAGCTTGGCATTGATCAGATGGGTCCTACCTTTCCCACCTTTTCTCTCATTATTTCCAAAGACAAACCCTTCACTCTGGGCTAATTGACGCAACTCCTGGTCCCCAGTTGCTACCCTCTCATTGCAGTTTTGCTTCATGCTCTCCTCTCTGCCAGCAGCACCTCCTTCCTCCAAGGCCCAGGGGGAAGGCTCTCTCTTCTTGCCCTGACTACCCAAGGAGCAGCAGTCTCTCAAACACTTGAGTTTTTGAAGCACATGTTTTCCCCAGCACATTTTTGCCATGCCACATAGGATACCATATACTATATTTTCCATACACTTATCTTCTAAGCAACTTGAGTACCATGTTTAGATATCTTAGGTGCTTGGCACAATTGTTTTTTTATTATGGTAAAAAAAAAAAAACTAACAAAAAATTGACCATCGTAACAATTTTTAAGTGTATAGTACAATAGTGTTAATTACTCCATATGCACATTGATGTGCAAAAGATCTCTAGAACTTTTTCATCTTCCAAAACTGAAACTCTGTTCCCATTGAACAACTCCTTGTTTCTTCCTTCTCTCAGCCCCAGGAGGTACCATTCTACTCTCCGTTTCTAACAGTTTGGCTACTTTAAATGCCTCATATAACTGGAACCATACAGTATTTGTCTTTTGGTGCTGGTGTATTTTACTTAGCAGAATACCCTTGAGCTTTATCCATTTGTAGCATATGATGGGATTTCCTCCCTTTTTTAAGGATGAATAATATTCCATGGTACGAATATGCCACTTTATCCATTCATCTACAGTTGGGTTCACATTTTAGCTTTTGTGAGTCATGTAGCAGTGAACATGGGTGTGCAAATATCTCTTCAAGGTCTTGTTTTCAGTTCTTTTGGATAGATACCCAGAAGTGGAATTGTCAGATCCTGTGATAATTCAATTTTTTATTTTTGAGGAACCACCGTACTGTTTTCCATTGCAGCTGCACGATTTTACATTCCCACTAACAGTGTACAAGGGTTCCAATTTCTCCACATTCTCACCAACAGTTGTTATTATCTGTTGTTTTTTTTTTTGTGGTAGCTGCCATACCAAATGTGAGGTGATATTTCATTGTGGTTTTGATTTGTATGTCCCTGATAATTAATTTTGAACACCTTTGCATGCACCTATTGGCCATTTGTATACGGTCTTTGAAGAAATGTCTGTTCACGTCCTGTGCCCATTTTTAAATTAGGTTTGTTGTTGTTGTTGAGTTGTAGGAGTTTTTCATATATTCAGATGCTAATCCCTCAGATATATCATTTGCAAATATTTTCCCCCATTTTATAGGTTGTCTTTGTCCTTTGTTTATTGTTGCCATTGCTGAGCGGAAGTTTTTAAGTTCAATATAATACCATTTGTCTATTTTTGTTTCTATTGCCTGTGCTGTTGGTGTCGTATTCCAAGAGATCATTGCTGAATCTAATGTCATGAAGGTTTTCCAGTAAAGTTTCTTCTAAGAGTTTTCTAGTTTCAGATAATATGTTCAGGTCTTTAATCCATTTTCAGTTAATTTTTGTATATAGTGTAAGGTAAGAGTCTAACTTCATTCTTTTGCATATGGAAATCCAGTTTTCCCAATACCATTTGTTGAAGAAACTGTTCTTTCCCCATTGTGTAACCTTGGCACCCTTGTGGAAGATCATTTGACCACATATGTGAGAATTTATTCTTGGGCTCTTTCTTCTGTTCCATTGGTCTACATGTCTGTTTTATGCCAGTACCACATTGTTCTGATTACTTAGCTTTGTAATATGTTTTGAATCCAGGAAGTGTGAGGCCTCCAGCTTTGTTCTTCTTTCTCAAGATCGTTTGGCTATTCAGGGTTCTTTGTGGTTCCATATGAATTTTAGAATTGTTTTTGCTATTTCTGCAAAGCAATACCATTGGGATTTTGATAAACATTACATTGACTTTGTAGATTGCTTTGGGTAGCATGGATATTCTAACAATATTAAGTCTTCTAATCCATGAACATGATATGTCTTTCCATCTAGTGCAATTCTTTATATATAAAAATAAGATCATTGTTGGCGATGAGTGTGAAAAAAAAATCCACCAAAGCTGTGTGTGTTTTTCTTTTAGAGAAGGCAGAAAGAGACAAAACAATTCACATATATTCAGCACTTTCAGTGTATCACAGATCCATATATGATTATTTACAGTATAAACTTGATGTAAGTATTGGTATTCTTATTTTGCAAAGAAAGAAATTGAGACTCACATTTAATAACTTCAATTATCAAAGGTCATACAACTAGTACATGGCAGAAGCTGGGTATACCTCAGATGGGTTTATCTGATTACCAAGGCTGTGTTCTATTCATTCTCATCCTCATTTCTCAATCTTCCCTCCCTTTCTGTTCTCATTTATGCTGGTATTTTCCAATTCTGCCAATGTGAGCTGTTTACTGCCTACATGCCGGGGCTAGGTAATGCCAAGGTCATTTGGAGAAGGCATTTCAACATAGCAAGGGTGAGCTGATGGAATAATCCAGTGTCCTCTGACTTAATTCACTAAACCTTGTATCTTTTGAACAGCTAATGTTTGAAGGCAGATTTGAATTTAAAAATGCAAATAACTCTTCCCACTTCTGGATAAAATATTGTGTTCCTTTTCATCTGTGATCCATCATGACCTCTAAATTGTTTTCTACCATAAAAGATCACAAAGCAGCACACCCATTGTTTTCATTCATTCCCCCACCCTAATTTTGATTTTGGTGTCATCGAGGAGTCATCTTTTGACTTCTCTTTCCCATCTCTCCCTCCTCTACTTAATGCGTGTTACATAATTTCTGCTGCCAAAGAGGGAACAAATCATGCAGAGAACACACCTATTTAACTATGTTTAAGATCTGCCCAGGAATGTGGAACATGTTTAAATATAAAACTGAGAATGAGGCCTTTGACATTGATTGATTTTAGAAATAAAGTAGAACTAATCCACAGTACTGATCTCATAGAGAAATATTTTCATAAAATTCCAGAACATTTGTGGGAACTGGACCTTAATTAGAGCCCCATTGTACAGGGATAAATAGCATGGTCGTTAGAGTTGATATAGTTACTGAAAGGAATGGAGTGTAATCAGGGCAAGTCCAAGCATCTAGGTATTGCATCTGGTTAGAGATGCTTGTGTATAATATAAGTTCAGCCCAGAAAGCACTTAAAAATGCCTCTCAACCCTTATCATGTGTTATGAAAATGAACTAACAGTACTAAAGTTAAACAAAATTAGGGTGGGGAAGTGAATGAAAATAATGGGTGTGCTTCTTTGCGAACTTTTATGGTAGAAAACAATTTAGAGGTTATCATGGATCACCAATAAAAAGGAACACAATATTTTATCCAAAAGCAAATACTAAGGATGTTTTAATAATTAAAAAATCTGCTGAAAATCTTCTAATTTTAAATGAACTGTGTGCAATAGTAACATATCAAGTCTTATGCTTCACAAGTTAGAGAAATGAAGGAACTTTGAGAGGTGGCTGGGAACAAAGATGATTAAAGCATTGCAACATAAAAGAGGCAAAACAGCTGACTTGAAAAATAACATATCAGATCATAATATATTCTATGTATGGAATACATACTGAATAGAAGCAAAATATCTTCTACAGAAGATCATTTCAGGCTCCTGTACATCTTCAGGGACAATAAAGGTAAGAAATGTCTTAAGTGAGAGTTGAAGAGAGAAATCATTTTATAAATGAGGTCTTTCTGATAAATGGCCAAAATAATAGAGTCCTAAGAACTAACACTAAATGTGCTGTTACCTCAACCCTTGTATGTGCCAGGTGCCACATCAGAGTCCATCATCTTACTCGGACAATTTGCAGTGGACTGAACTTAGATACAGTTGAATTGTATAGTGTAAGTTGAATGAACTTAAATACAGTTCAGCACAGCACAACATACCAATTATGTGGGTGCCATCAACCAGGAAAGTTTGAGAACCACTCAGATAGGTTCTTGTGATAGTGACTGAAGGACAATTTTAGATTGGTTGCTGAGAAGCCCTCTCTGAGGACACATTTGAGCTGTGATGGACATGAAGCCTTGTGAAGATCTATTGGAAAGACCATTCCAGGCAGTGGGAACAGCATGTGCAAAAACATCTGGAATGATCCTGGCATATTTGAGGACTAGAAAGAGGACCAGCATTGATGAAGCACAGAAAAATGTTGAGAGGGTGGTTGGGAAGAAGGTCAGAGGGGTAGATAGGCATCAGATCACAGCTCTGTAGGCCACAGCAAGGATGAAAGGGTTTTATCCCTCAGGGAGCGTTTTCACCCTGACTCAAGTCCACACTACACTTTCCCATTGTCCCCAGCACCCCATGGCCAAGGCCTCATGACCTCACCTTAGCATGGAGCTGTTCCACCTTGGGATTCCCAGCCCACCCTTTAGGAGTCTGTCTGGTCCACAAGTGAAAAAACAAACCAAAACAAGTGTCCCATCACTGCAGCATGCTGAGAAAGCCTTGACCAGCAGAATTTTATCAGTCTGGCTGGGACCCAGTTTGAGGCCACTCAGCCTTTCACATACTCAGGGAGCCACCACAGCCCCCAGGCTGTGGTGCATCTTCAGCAAAGGGGGCCTGGGCTATCCTCTCTATAGACCTCCCAACCCCTCTCCTCAGGAATGTCACTCTCCAGGATTGTTGGCCTAATGTATTGGCTCTAGGGCCAATATGCATTGAGACAGTCATAGTAAAGTCAAAAGAGTCACTGAATCCACTCCTGGAGCCAACCCTCCTAACTTTTTCAAAAGATGAAAGTCATACACAAAACAAGAAAATGGAACCTTTGTCTGTGCTGTAATTTCCTCACTCAATTGACTATGAAGAATCAGTCCATACTGGCACTCTTCATGCAGATAGTCTGTGGGACTCAGTTACTCAGTACATTATGATTTTAGGGGAGTGTAGCATGGTCCTAGCTTGGGGAGGGAAGGGAGCGGTGGAAAAAAATGGAAAGTGAAGGCTTTTCAAATAGCACAGCAAATCATACTTTGAGATTTAGCAAGGCTTCTGAGACCGGCCCTTGTTTTGTGATGATCAAGTCATGGAGAATTTCACCTTTCTTTATCTTGATGACTTGAGGGCTAGGACTCCAAATCACCAGCAGATCGTGAAGGGTTGCTCAGGGTCTGGCCTATGATAGGGCTTTGAATATATGTTGAAAAAATGCATGAGGGATGAATGAATGTGTGCATGTGGGGTTAAGGAAGCTGAGATAATTAAAGGTGAAAATAGTCACCACTGTTGATTTTATGGAGAAGAATTGATGAACAATTACAGGACCTCTTTATGAAGTCAGGTGACCTTAGAATAAACCATTTCAGAGCATAAAAGACTAAAGTCACACATTCATCTCAGAAACAAAGTATTACAAATAATTGTACAAGGTGGAGAAAAAGAAGAAAATGGAGCCAGTGGTTAAAGCCACAAATACAAGGAGTTTGAGAATACTTCATTATTTGGGTTAATTTTATGAACTAACCTTTTTATTTTGGAGTAACTTAAAGTTTACAGAAAAGTTGCAAAGATAGTAGAGAGAGTTCCTGTACTCCTTAGCCAGTTTCAGTGTCCCCTAGTGTTAACATCTTGTATTACTAGGGTACATTTGTTAAAATTAAGAAACCAACCTTGGTACGTTACTATTAACTAAATTCTAGACTTTCTTTGGATTTCAGCAGTTTTTCCATTGCTGTCCTTTTTCTATTCCAGGAGCCAATCCAGGACCCAACATTACATTTAGTCATCATGTCTCCTTAGTCTCTTCTGGCATGTCATAGTTTCTCAGTCTTCCCTGTACTTCATGCCCTTGACAGTTTTGAAGAGTATGGTCAGGTGTGTTGTAGAGTGTCCCTCAAAATGGGATTTGCAGATGTTTTTCTTTGTTAGACTGGGGTGATGGATTTGAGGGAAGAATACTATGCAGGTGAAGTGTCCTTATCACATCATTTCAGGGGCACATGATAGCCACATGACAGTACTGGCATATTCACCTTGATGAATTTTCTTGAGCACAGTCCTTGCCTCTACCTCAACAGATTCCCATCCTTATGCTCACTTCCCCATCCTTGCAGGATTACACTAGATGGTACAGAGATTCTTCTCTAAAATGCCCAAACACCACACCTTCACATCTTCACTGAGACCTTGTCCCCACAATTATTCTCTTTTGCTTTAGTACCAACAATCTTTTTCTGTACAGATATTCATTGTCCAAGAGAGTGAATGAAACAGACATATACTTTAAAAAGACTTTCTTAGAGTTTGGGGAAAAAAATTGAAGAGCTGAAATGCAAAATTAGATATAGAAAAAGAACAAGATGGGATTTTTTTAAAAATGGCAGGCAAAAGTAGACAACCAAATCAAACAGGGGCAAAATTTGTGATTAAAATAGCAAATGTAAAAGTGGAAAAGCAGCGGTCAAAAGCAAAAGTTAAAAAATCAAGTTTCCAACTTTAAAATAAAATCTTGCAAAAGTAGAAGAAATTCAGGTGGTTCAAGTTTGTGTGGGAACAGAAACATAGATGGAAAAATAAGCTTCAAATAGGTAAGGCAAATGGTAATGAAATGCCAAAGAATACAGTTATCTGATCTTGCAACAGGGAAGTCCTATAATTTGGAAAGTGTCAGAAGCTCTTGGCGATACCCAAGTGATTCATAGCTATCAGCTCAGGCTTAGTGAAGTCTAAGCATACTAGAAAGTGGGCCGGTTCTCTTTGTATAAGCAGAAGATCCAGTTCTTTGTTTTGTTTCAAGAAGCAAACAATGAAGGAATTTGAAAAACTACAAGAAATCCTTTAAAACTTGTGAGTAATTTTTAAAGTGGTGAAATGGCGTTTTGTTTATTTTGAGGGGAAAAAATGCATGAACATGTTTTCTAAATGTGGCTCATGCCCATAATGTCATACTGAATGTTTTCTTTCAAAAAGAATTGATCGTGCACCTTCTGTATTCAGGCATGGTGTCAGGAGTTGTCCTTGCCCATAAGGAGTTTATAGTCTGCTGAGTTTATGGCCATGTTGTTCCTTAACTCCCACCTGTGGTTTTGCTGATCTAGATCTTGGGAGTCAAATATCTTTTGCCTCCAGGTTTGTGTTTTTTGGTTTTTTTCCTTCTGTAATTTAGGTTGTGCACCATGATGTTTAGAACAATGCATTACCCATCAGGATGAGGGATCTGTTTCAGCCTCTCCCTCCAACCTCTCCCCAGTGTTAAGTATTGGATTGTACTGACTCTGTCACTCTCCCTTCCCCATGTACTGTCAAGAGGAGCTTGCCATCAGCATGGTACGGAGACAGTAAATTTGTCTCCAGAGACTGGCTCTACCCTGTAAGGCCCATGCCAACCAAGGCCAGGTTGTTTGCAGGTGGCCTGCCTTGTCAACCCCATCAGATACAAGAATGTCAACACAAGGTTATAGAAATCCATGTAATTCACACAAAACAACACATTAAACTTTCAAGTTTCTTAAAGGATCAGATGATCCCATTGTATCCCACAATTCCATTCCCACCACTTATGGCAGCCTGAAAAGCAGGTTGTCTTTCCTGGTCTGAACTGGCCCAAGGCTACTGCCGTGGCAGGACCCTTCTGTCAGCTCCGTGGGGTCTGTGTTTCAGGCTCAGCTGCCCTGTGAGTTGCCGCCTGTTCTGTTACAACTTGTATTACAACATTGCTTAGTTCGCAAATAACTGGTAAAAGGTAGAATGTTATCAGTGTACCGTGGAAGTTAGTTTGGTTCATCCGTAAGTTTTCCTAGCCAGGGGGAAGTGGAATAGTGGGAGCAGAATTTAAAACTTCAACAGGACAAACACATACACACACACACACACACACACACACACACACACACACACACAACCCAAAACTCTCAGTAGGGTGCTGCATAGGCAGGAGCCTTTTTAGATCTGTATTAGGCAAATTTAAAATGAGCGCATGCCTGAGGCTCCCCCCAGGGGAGGTTGCTGAAGCTCCAGGACTGCAGTTGGTTGTGCTTCCTCCTGTACGCCTGTAATGGCTGCCCTGCTGGCTCAGAGCTCTGTCTCACCACCTTGCCCCAGCACCTGCAAGTCAGTGTGCCACTTTTTCGATATTGTATGTTTTTAATATTCCCTGAGACAGACTCCAGAGTTCTGAGTTTCTTACTTGGGGTGTCAGGTTATATTCCGGGAACCAATTTGGGTTTTCCTGTCTTCTGGTTAAAAAGCTGCATAGATTTTGAATTGTTGGCTCTTAGTTCTCCCATAAACTGCACTATTTTTAGGGCACTATGTTGTAGAACACAAGATTTTTCAGGAAGTATATTGAAAGGCCTGTACTTAGTTGTGTGTTTTTTTTTCAGCCACACTCAGATCTCCCCCTTCTGGTATGTTCTCAGCTGGGGACACTGTTCCCCATGTTGTCCCAAAGTTTGAAAAGTGGGGGCTGAAGAGAGGAGGGGAGTAGTCAGGAATTTTCTAGCAGTTACCTCCCACATTACCACCTTGAACGTCATCTGCCTCCCTCTACACCCCAAGCTCCAGGAAGGCAAAGACCATATCTTTGGACTCCATATCCTTTGTGCCTGGAGAAAAGCTTGGGCTTGGTGTTGGAATGTTACTTTGAGTTGTCTTTGACAGGTGTCAGAAAGCCACATGCCCCCGCCATGGAAGCAGGACCAGAATTAGACTGCAGGACTTTAGAAACAAAGCCCATGGAGCTCCAAGGGGTTCATTCTAACTCAACTGAGCAAATTAACCGCTTCTCCAATGAGATCTTCTCATGACTTTTGTTGGGTTCTTCTCCTGCAGTTAAGGAGTAGCAAAGTCTTCACTACCAAAAAATAAAATAAAAAGTACAATGATGCAGTAATGTCATTTGAAAATAATAGTGAAGGAAAAAGAGAGAAGTGTGTGATTGAGAAAGATGCTTATGTGAGTTATGAACATTGCTAAGAGGGCAGGAGGACCACTTAATGATCCAGTGAAATGGGAACTGTCTAGACAAGTAATTCAGATAGCTCATGTTGAAGCCAGCCCTTCAGGAGTTTGCGCCAGAGCCCAGCCTCAGCTCTGCCTACTGGAGTCTCAGGGCTTTGTTTTGCCCTGGGTTAAGCCACATCTCAGTTGGCCGCCAACTTTGAACAGTGAGTGGCTTACCATAAGAAGCCCAGGCTTAAGGGAATTCAT
Source organism: Theropithecus gelada (assembly GCF_003255815.1). Classification (NCBI taxonomy): domain Eukaryota; kingdom Metazoa; phylum Chordata; class Mammalia; order Primates; family Cercopithecidae; genus Theropithecus; species Theropithecus gelada. The sequence continues at coordinate 47,131,540 of NC_037674.1, forward strand.
CTTCTCCCTCATGCCAGTTATAGTAATGGGCAGGGAAACCTGAGTCCAGCTGCCAACAGTCATTAAATGCAAAGGACTTCTTCCCCAAGTTCAGACGGTCATGGTTACCTTGGCCAGATCCTCCCTACCCAGCTTTGCCCTGCTGCCCCTCCCAAATCCCCAGAGGCGAGGGCCAAAGTCACAGCACTGAAAATCAGAGACTGTGCCTTTCATTACCAGCTCGCAAAGGGCCTGCGGCAGGGGGTGGGGAGCAGGTGTTGGGGGAGGTCATTTAACCTGTATGCTTCTCAGGCCTTCATCTGTAAAGTAAAGGGGGTGAGCTAGAGCATTTCCTTTTTCTTTTGAGTAGAGAAGTGAGATACATTTTCAATGTAGAATCTGTAAAACACAGAAAACTATCATGTATATGTAGTGTATTTTTCGATATTATAAATATGTTGGATCCTACTTCTTCTCTTAACATTATATGAAGCATTTCTCCATGCATTACAAAAATTCTGTGTAAGTTTTAATAGCTACCTAAAATTTTTCAACTACTTGGTTTGAAAAATGCCTTCCAGCTCAAACATTTTAGAATTCTTTGAGTGTGATGCAAAAAGAAAAATAAAAGGATGGGGTTTTTTTGTTTGTTTGGTTGGTTTTTTCCCCCAAAAAAGGAAGCCTTTCTGAGAGGAAGAGGGAGGAAGCAGGTGGAATCTTCAGATACCGAGTTGTAGGAACTGGGGGGGATAATTTAATCATGTTATTATTGGAAACAGTCCTCCATGGGTTTACTCACACTGTTACATGCCGTGTTGGGTATGACCAGAATATGAGGCCATGATCCCCTTTACCTGACCCATTTTTCAGGACTGTGTTTTCAGTGAGCAACATTTAGAAATGAGGGAAGGCCTACCTCCAGAATGAAGAACAGCCTTGTTTATTGCTTGCTGTGAAAGCAATGCATTCCCAAGCTCAGTATTCCTCTGCTGCATTGCAAACACACTGCACGTGCAACATCTGTCTGGACCTCTCTGCATTGCCCCTGTGGACTTGGAGACAGTGGGAACCAATTGCAAACACTGATATCCATGCTACTTGCTGTGCCATGGGTAATAAAGTCCTTTGTCTCCTTATCCAAGATTCTCTGCTAGTATCCATGAAACTGTGATAGGTTAACTCATTAGTTTGTAAGTGGAGTAAAATCAACCCCCAGACCAAATAACGGTTACATGTTAGTTACACAATGGTAGATGAGCAGCAAGAACATTTCGACTTCAAGAAGCAAAGCATCTAACTTAATTTTACACAGCTAGTGGCAGAGCTAGAAATCAAACCTGGGCCTGTTGGACTCCAAATCCCACATATTTTATTGGCTGCTTTCACCATACTGTATCTTCCAGGCAGTAGAAACCATTTGATACAAAATTAATAGAGAACCTCAAATTGACTCTTCATTTTAAAAAGTGGTGGATCCTAGGTAGGTGTTAAGTCTGAAGCTACTTTCTGCAGGAAAGTTTACCATCTGTTACCTATTTGGAGAATTTCTCTACCAAGCTGCCCAACTGGTTGATGATGAAAACATTTAAATCTGGTTATTGTAGTGAAAGAATTTTTTTTTCTCCAGCAGGCTCTAGTGCATAAATATTGTTGATGTTCTTAAAAATGAAATGAATACAGTAGGAATCATTCTAATATCCATATTGGCAGAAGTTAGAAGCTTTTCATGCTGGAATGAAGAGGGGGTAATGAATAACCCTCGAACTGTGTGTCATTGCTCTACTGGGGCAAGATACATTTTATTAAAAACAGAACTTTGCCCATTGGTAGAAAGTTGTTGCATTGATAGAACACCCAACGTGCTTGCCACTGGCACTCAGCACAGTGTCTAGTAAACACTCAGTAATTGGTAGATTTTATTATGACTTGTTACTCGGTAAATGTTTTCCCCCAGTGAATGACAGCTGTTTGTTCATCCTTCACTTGTTCTGTATTTATCGAGTGCCTACTGAATGGACAAATCTATACTAGGCGCTGAGGATACAGCTGCAAACAAGGCAAAAGTACCTGCCCTCATGGAGCTTATGTTCCAGAGGGGAGATTGATAATAAATGCACAGACATAGAATATCAGTGACCATAGCTGCTCTGAAGAAAAGTTGAATAGGAGAAACAGGCTAGAGAGAAAGATGGTGTGGGTGGGCTCTTCTAGATTCTGTGATCAGGGAGGTCTTTGCTTGGTTAGGATGTCTACAGAGTGACCTGAATACATAGGGAAGCAAGCAGCAGGGAGATATGGCAATGCTGCTGCCTGGATTAGGACTAAGCATGAGACAAACCAGGTTTTCTTCATAACCCAGCCTTTCATTCTGTTACAGACCATGGTCTCTCTACAGACCTTAACTCACTTGTAGTCTGGGGATAAACCTCGTACTTAAAAACAGCAAGTAGAGTCTTTGGCATTGTGAAGGATAATTAAAAGTTTCATTATTTACCTCAGATTACCATCAAAGAAGTAGAGTAATTCTTTTCGTTTGAATGTGACAGTGTTACTACATGCCAGGCTCTTGTATAAGAGGAGGGGTGAGCTCGCGTTTGGCGGTGTGGTCGGGTGATGTTTTGTGTGAGAGGATAGGTGAGCTCACGTTTGGTGGTGTGATCGAGTGATGTTTTGTGTGAGAGGATGGGTGAACTTGTGTTTGGTGGTGTGGTCAAGTGATGTTTTGAGAGATTGGGTGAACTCGTGTTTGGCAGTGTGATCGAGTGATGTTTTGTGTGAGAGGATGGGTGAGCTCACGTTTGGCAGTGTGATCGAGTGATGTTTTGTGTGAGGATGGTTGAGCTCGCGTTTGGCGGTGTGATCGAGTGATGTTTTGTGTGAGAGGATGGGTGAGCTCGTGTTTGGCGGTGTGATCGAGTGATGTTTTGTGTGAGAGGATGGGTGAGCTCGTGTTTGGCGGTGTGGTCGACTGATGTTTTGAGAGGATGGGTGAGCTCGCGTTTGGCGGTGTGGTCGAGTGATGTTTTGTACTAGAGGATGGCTGAGCTTATGTTTGGTGGTATGATAAAGAGATGTTTTGCTGTAGGGGTCAAGGGGAGGAGTCTGAGTGCGGAGAAAGATAAAGAAAATGTGGCTTCTGTTTTCGGCAGAGCCAATCAAATGGAAAGGGCACCAAATAATGGGAAATAGGGAGAACAAAAAGGAAGGGGGAAGAGAGTTGGACTGTTTGGCCTGTGTGGAACTGGTAACCAGGTTGGTCTTGAGGGGCATTTTAACAGACATTTGGTATTGGACTGAGGCAGAGTTTGGGGATGTCTCCACCAGCTTCTCTTTCTCAGATTTGGTTTAGGGGCATGAAGGAGGAATAATAGATTCTCTCCCCTGCTACTGCTAAAGTGGAGAATAATGGTGGGAGGATTCAGAGACTTTTCAAAGGCCACGGTGTTCACTCTGAATTGAACACCACAGATTTTTCTTGTTGTTTTTCCTTCCTCCCAGGAAAAAGGAAAAATATTTACTTTCACTGCAAATATTTAAGCATTTGTTGACTTCATTTTCACAAAAGAATTAAAACGTGGGAAAACCAAATTTCCCCCCTCCCACTGCTTTTGTTTTGGCCTTTGCTTAATTTTGTAACATTAATTCTTTGATCCTTCCAACCATAAATCATTTAAGTGACTTTGATTAAATAACCACTTAACTTCCCAAATTCTTTGTATCATGATTGTATTTCTTGTCATATTTTATACAATTATAATGAGGTTTTACAAAGCAGGTTCAGATGCCAGCGCACCTGGGCTTCTCCTGGCACACTGTGATTTAAAGCAAGTTATTTCACCTCTCAGGGCTTAGCTTTAGCATCGATAAGAAAAGCTTGGTATTTAATACACATCCCCCGCAGAGACGGTGTCGGGAATTTTATTCAGTTAGTGTTTATAAAGGATCTTTATTGGCAACCCCAGGGAGGGTGATATACGTGAATATTTTAATATGCAATGAACAATCTGCTGTTTGGGCCGTCTAGGCAATGTTATATAATGACCTATTTTTTTGGCTTCATATCCCCTACAGAGACCTTTCTCTGGCTTCTCTGGCTTCTCTGTTGTTATCCCAGCAGCTAAGAAATCAGGGGGTAACCGCCCAGGCTGAACACATGGCAAATTCTATGCCTAATGTGTTCTTCTTTAGTGTGAAGGTTCCAATGATGTCTGCACAGGCCTGGGCAGCAACTTCCAATGTTTTGAGGGTTAATGCAAATCTGTGAAATACAAAACCTCCAGTGTAGCTCACAGGTTTTCTCAAAAATGCTAGCAAATTACCCTTAATTTTGCTCACTGTACAGCTTTATTAGTAGTACTGGTTGACTCCCACTGAGATTTATGCGTTGCTGCATTGCAAAGGTTGAACCATTTCAGCCAGGCAGGGTTTTCCTGTGACCCCTGCGTTTACAGTAACTATTAAAGACGACAGTAAAACATATATAATGGACATGGTTCAAATATTTCCCACTGCTTCTGAAATGATTATGTCTCCACAAGGGCAAAAGACCAGTGAAATCTGGGCTTAAGGCGAGGCAGCAACAAAAACCACGGGTTTTTAAGTTTAAGCTAATATTTAACATAGGATAAGGACTACTGGTAAATATTGATTTATCTTCTCTCCTATTCCCCTAGGGGCTTAATCTCCCTGCTCAGAACATTAAACAATTGTTTATTATTCCACCAGTATTATAAAAACAATACTAGAATTCTTTTCTTTTCTTTTCTTTTTTAAACAAATAAAAAGTATCCAGTATCCCAGCAGGACAGAGCAAACGCGTAAGTGTTGAGTGACACACCCACACGAGAGCAGACCTTGTTGTAGCTCTGTTTTTTTACAGGGACCTGCCTCTTTGCCTGGTCAGGACACAGATTTTTAGCTGCAACAATACTTGAAAGAGTTCTTTTAACTCTAACATTAGGAGGTAGCAAAAAGGATTAGTAGGAAATGATTGAGCCCACAGTGGCCACATGAGCCGTGCTGTCTGATAAGCACTTTCTGAGATGATGGCAGTGTTCTATATCTGCATGGTATGGTTGTATACATGAACCACATGTGGCTGTTGAGCATTTGAAATGTGGCTGGTGCAAATGGGAAACTGAATGTTTAGTTTTATTTCATTTTTAATCATTTAAATTTAAATAGCCACACGTGGCTAGTGATTATTAGCACAGACTGATAGTTTCCTAAGAGTTAACCTACTTATACACTCACATATGCGCAATAAAGGACAGCTAAAATACAAGAGTGGTTCTGATGTTACCGTGAGCCCCACCCCCGCTCACCTGGGGAGTGGCAAGTTCCAGGACTATTTGGATCTCCCTTTGTGGTTGAACTTCGTCCCAGCTTCTCTTCTGTAATCCACCTTGGCTGCTATTTTTTAAATAACAATTTTATTGCAATATAATTCATATACCATACAATTCATTTATTGAAAGTGTACAATTCAATGGTTTTTGCTATATTCCCAAGGTTAGGCAACCTTCACCACTATTAATTTTATAACAGTTTCATTACCCCACACAGAAAGCCTGTACCTATTACCAATCACTCCCAGACCCTAGCACTAGGTAACTGCTAATCTACTTTCTGTCTCTACAGATTTGCCTACTCTGGATATTTTATATAGATGGATATTGCCTACTCTGGATATTTTCTATAGATGGTCTTTTCTAGCTGGCTTCTTTCACTTAGCACAGGATTTTCAAGGCTTACCTATGTTATAGCACATAACAGTACCTTATTCCTTTTTATGAAAAAATTAGATTACATTGTGTGGATATACATTTGTTTATCCACTCACCAGCTGATGGTCATTTGTGTTGTTCCCACTTTTGGCTTTTGTCTTAGTCTGTTCAGGCTGCTATAACAAAAGTCCGATAGACTGTGTAATTGATAAACAACAGCGATTTATTGCTCACAGTTCTGGGGGCTGGGAAGTCCAAGATCAAGGAGTGAGCACATTCAGCGTCTGGTGAGGGATCACTCTGTGCTTCATAGATGATATTTTCTTGCTGCATCTTCACATGGTGAAGGGGGCAAACAAACTCCCTCTGGCCTCTTTTATAAAGGCATTCATCCCATTCATGATGACTCTTATGACTTAATCACCTCCCAAAGGCCCTACCTCTTAATACTATCACATTGGGGATTAGGTTTCAACATATAAATTTGGGGGTGACACAAACATTCATACCATAACAGGTATTATGAGTAATGCTGCCTTGAGTGTTTATGTGCGAGTTGACATGTGTATGTATATAAGGTAACTCTATAACTTTTTGTAACTGCCAGGCTGTTACCTAAAGCAGATGCACCATTTAAATGCTCATCAGCAGTGTCTGAGGGTTCCGATTTCTCCACATCCTCATCAGCATTTGTTATTATCTATTTGATTATAGTTGTCCTAGTAGGTGTGAGGTAGTATTTCATTGTAGGTTTGATTTGCAATTCCCTGATGTCACATTGCTCTTTGCCTTCTGTCCATTCACATTCTGATCAGGCCCGTTCTGCTGGTACATTTGCTCTGGGGATGCAGTTTTGCAAGAAAACAGCAGGTTCCCTTTTAGTTGTTTCTTCAGAAATTATAGAAGTCACTTACTCTATCGTTGCTTTTGTAGCACAGTTTCAAACTGACAGCTGGGGTGATTGTATCTAACTATTTTCATGCTCTGTTAGATGTCAAATACATTTACACTGTTCAGGGTCAGATTTCTACATAGGGATCCCTTCCCCTAAGAGCAGCCTCTGTAAGGAAAAGTAGTATGAGTCAGTCCTAGGAAAATGCTATTTTAAATTTCCTGTTACAAAAGAATTTCCCCCAAAGTCTTTTCTCAAATAGGCACAAAATATTCTAAGATCACTTTCAAATTTTAGTGGTTTAAATGATTCTGAATATGCAGAGAAAGAAGCAAAACGCTAACACAGGATAGCAATGGAAAGCTAGAAATCAACGTTTAGAATGCCCTGTCAGCCAAGGCAAGTGATTTGCCTGCAGAGACAGGGCCATTCTCCCCCATCTGGTGCTCACGGCATCATGCACCACAGTCACAGGCTTTAGTATTATAACAGACTGCAAAACAGACCTGGGCTTTGTTTTCAGAGCTTAGTGGACAAGGCACAAAGTTTAGTCAATCAAACTGGCTACTGTTAAGAAGGAACAGTATGGGGTTCTCTGGGACTGAGATGATCCATGTCTTGCTTATTTACCAATATTCTCCTCCATGTACTCACCTCAAATAGTAGTGCAGTGGGAGATACTCCATCCCAGCATGACTTAGGTATGATTTCTATAGCCAAGTATTTCTAGCATCTTGGGAGGTGAAGGATTTGGAGGAACATGTTTTTGTTTCTACTGTTCCCTGTCTTCCTCATCTTTCTGTCATATTCCTACCTATCCTTTAACACATCCACTGTTCAAATAATACTTTTCCAGAGAAATATCAGCATCACTGTCAATATCCTGATGGCTTCCAGGAATAAATATTCCGCTTCTCCCCTGAACTTCTGTGGCACCTTGTACCTGCACTGTAGCACTTATATTGTGGATGGAAATTTATTTATCTGTTGGCTTTCCTCACCAGTCAGTGAACACCTCAGAATAAGGTTTTGCAGCTGAGTTATTTATATTTTCAGTTCCAAACTCAACACTTTGCAAGTGACCAGTAAATGCTAAATGAATGAATGAACGAAGGTATGAGTCAGAAATCACATGGGCCCAGATTCATTCTTCTAGCTCAGAGTAACTTGTCATTGAAATAGCAATATATTGTCAACTCTTTTGGTCCTTGGTTACAATTTTCTATTGATGCCCATTTAATGGGGAAAGATATAACTATGTTTTCCTGTTGGGACATTTATTTATGAATCAACTACAAGTAGATAGGGAAAGAAGACAAGAAGTCAGTTGGTAAAGACCTTAAATGCCAAAGCTAATATTTTATCCTGGGAAACAGAATCCACCTCATCCTTCATAATATTATCTCTAGGCTAAGGAATGAGGAACCAGGTCTTGTAGGTCATGAGCAAGCCAGAACATGCAGGGAATAAAAGTAAGTGGGCTAGACCCAAGACAGTACCAAGGGCCTAAAGCTATGCAGACTGCCCAGAGCAGAAGCACGTCTTGACCTTGGAGATAAAAGCAAGACATGAGTCAGAGCCAGGTGGCGGGAAGGAAGTTGGAACTAAGACAGGACTCAGAGTAAGCAGCAAGTCACACAAGAGAACAAAAACATACATCTTGGTGCAGGAAGCTCAAAACCCAGTGTTTTAGGAATCAGGAAATCCATAGAGATCAGAGCAAAGAAATTGATCCAAAACTTAAGCAAGGGCTCAGGAATGATAATCATGACACAAGCTGATGAGTAGTGTTGAGGAAGACGCAGAATCAGAGGAATCTCATGGGAGACCAGGCATCCACACATCACTGCTAGAGACTTTCCAAGATGGCATGAACCGAGGCTTCCTGTCATCTCTGTACTTAGGAAATGTGCCATCCTTGCATTGCTCTTAGCCTCAGTTGTACTGTTCCTTGTACATAGCGGGATTGTTATTTCTATCAAGAAAGGCTGTCCTTAAGTTTCATAGGCTGTTACAGCATTATCTAATTGGCTCCTCCCCCTGTTTCAGATAGGTTAGGAAAATATCTTTAAAACTACTTTATATGTCAAAAGACTTGTATTTAGAATATAGAAAGAACTCATCTTAATAAGACTAACAACTTAATAAAATGGGCAAAAGGCTTAAATTGACATTTAGCAAAAGATATATGACTGGCCAATAATTACATGAAGGTGGTTAACATCATAAATCATCAGGAAAATGCAAATGAAAACCTCCTTGCAAAACCACTAATACTACTTTATTCTCAATACCAAGGTGAGGATGAGAGACTGAAACACTCACACATTGCTAATGGGCATGTAAAATGGCACGACCACTTTGTACAACTGACCCAGTAATAAAATTGCTGGGTATTTACTGAGGAGAAATCAAAATATAGACACAGAGGACTTGAACATGAATATTATTAGCAGCTCTATTCGTAATAGCTCAATACTGGAAACAACACAAACATCTATCAGTAGGTAAATAGATAAGTTGTGGCTTATGCATGCAATAGATATACTCAGCAATAAAAAACAAACTATTGGTTCAACACCATGGATGAATCTCAGAAACATTATGTTGATCAAAAGAAGCCAAACACACAAGAATTGATCTGTAACATTCCATTTATATGCAGCTCTAGGAGACATGGAACTGTGATGATAAAAATCAGAAAGTAGTTGCCTCTATTTAGGGAAATTGACTTACTTGCTTACTTGCTTTATTTAGGGAAATTGACTTACTTGCTTAAGTCAATGGGTGAGCCAGTGCTTGAACTCAGGCCAGCAGATCTCAGAGCTAGGGCCCCACTGGCTATATCACACTCTCTCAGCATAGAAGGAAGGTGAGGAAGAACGAGGCACAGCAGCTGGGGAGCAGAAGGAAGGCAGGTATCAGGAGAGAGGAAGGGCAGTAGTCACTGAGGTCACATTTCTGTCCTGGGCATAAGGCTTATAATGGCACCTGTGATGGAAAGAGGCCCTTCCATCGTGGCCACCTGCAGGAGTAATTAGGAGGGCTTGACAGATGTGGGGGAGAGAAGCATCATCATCCAACTGGTGGAGCCTGCCAGTAGAGAAGGTATTAAAGTTATTTTCTTGTTGGTATCCACCTTGGGATTTTTATCATCATAGTCCCACCTCTCCTAGAGCTGCATATCAATGGAATGTTACAAATCAATTCTTGTGTGTTTGGCCTCTTTTGATCAAAATAATGTTTCTGAGATCCATCCATGGTATTGAATCAGTTTGTTTTTTGTTGCTGAGTAAACAATAAACTTGTTTTATTCTTAAGATCTTTTAAAAATTCTTCATGACATAATTAATACATATCCACTGCAGAAAGAAAATATACATAAAAGAAGAAAAAATTAAAACCTCCTATGGTCTTATTATCCCGTGATAATCTCTGATCTTTGTTTTTGTTTTTCAGGAAATAAAAATATTTTAAAACAAAAATGGGATCATACTATATGTGCTGTTTTATAATATGCCTTTTAAACAACATATCAATGAACATTTCTATCAGAGGATATAATTTCTTTTTTCTTTTTTTTTTTTTTTGAGACAGAGTCTTCCTCTGTCACCAGGCTGGAGTGCAGTGGCATGATCTTGGCTCACTGTAACCTCCACCTCCTGGGTTCAAGCCATTCTCCTGGCTCAGCCTCCAGAGTAGCTGGGATTACAGGCACCTACCACCACGCCCAGCTAATTTTTGTATTTTTAGTAAAGACGGGGTTTCACCATGTTGGCCAGGATGATCTCGGTCTCCTGACCTCATGATCCGCCTGCCTCGGCCTCCCAAAGTGCTGGGATTACAGGCGTGAGCCACCACACCCAGCAGAGGATATAATTTCTCTTGGATACATAACATCCTATGGATGGATATATCCAAATTTGTTTAACCAAACCTCTCCTGGTACATATTTAAATTGTTTCCAGTTTTTAGTTTCTACCTACTACCCTCCTACAAGAGAACATCTTGAACATAACACGTTTGCTCATTTTTTTTCAGTATTTCCTCAAGGAAAAGTCTAGAAGTGGAAATTCTAGGTCAAAAGGTTCGGACATCCTTAAGGAATTTAATACATATTGTCAATTATTGTTTTTAAAATGGTTTTAGCAATTTACATTCTCACCAGCAGTGAATGAATGTGTTATTCTGTGTCACCTTAACGCGTGGACTATAACTTTAGTCCCTGTGCTAAATACTACCTCTTTTCATTGAAACATAATCTGTCAGGATTAGAAATTAACCTTTGATGTTGTCTAGCTCCATCTCCCAAGCAATGCCTGAATTCCCTTTTGGATTCTGCTAGTTTGAAATGAAAACCATTTCTTTAAAAATGTTAATTTGAAAACATGATTGATGTTTGAACATAGTAGAAAAATTGGAGGAGCCAGAAACAGAAGTGATCCTGGGGTCAGAATACCTGGGTGTCAGGGCTGACTGTGTCCTTGTCTAACTGTGTAATCACCAGCAAGTTGCTGATGTACCCTGTCTGGGTCTCTGTGTCCCCGTATCTAAGACAAGGGGATTGAGGAAGGCCCAATCTCTATGTTGTTTTTAGTTATGACATTCTATAAATCTTCGGCTATTTAAAGCATTCCTTTCAAGGGCTGGGCTTGTAAATTAAGAGTGGCAGGCTTTTGAAATGCAGCTTGTGTGGGAAAGGAAACAAACCCAGCAGCTAGTTTGCTGCTGGATCAGAATTCTATGTTCTTTGTGAAGTAATAAATTGTGCCTTGGCTTCCGGATTATTCCAGGTTGCCTCGGGTTTTACGGAAGTCGCTTATTTCAGGAATGGTTCCCATTGCCGGAAAGTGGGTGTTAATTTGTACCTTGGCTATTTTTCAGGGCACACTCTGGCAAAATCCTGGCATCTTTTTCAGAGGATCAGCAGATGTAATGACCCGCGGGTTGCTCCCCTTGCAAGAGGACACATGCTCTATGTTAATACCCCAAATCAAGCCTACAGTCAAAGGCCTAGGTTTTATAATAGAGCACTTAGCCTGGGCATGCCAAGGGTTTTTGACCAAGTGGAAACACTTTGGAACACGTACCACAGGAAACAGGCCAGCGGAATGCTTAGTAATGGCTAGCATTTCTGAATAAAGTATCTGCTCTCCACTGAAATGGGGTACAGGTGGTGTCCTGGAAGAGGAGATGAAGCTAATGGAAGCGAAGAAAGAATAAAATAGAATAACATTTGTATTTGGTGCTCCACAGCTTGCAACCTACATTAACTTACTTTATTTACTCTACACAATGTCCCTGGGATATCATCATTGCCGTTTTGTCCCAGTTCACCCACCGAGCAAATGCAAATGGGTTGGAGTGTTGGTCGTGAGTGGCCCAATGACCTCTGCAACAACCTCACGGCTTGACTTAAAATACCATAAATCCCTGCTTCCTTGGCAGATGTTCATAGTCTCACACCTCCTTTCTGTTCTATGACAATTGAAAAATTACTCTTTTTTCTTACTCTTTGAGTCCATAGTCGTGAAGTCAAGCCATTTGCCAATCTTCAGTATAATGCAATTGGAAAACATTGTCTAGTCTAGTATTTCCCAAACTGTAATTTTTTAAATTAATTTCAACTTTTATTTTAGTTATTTGCACACTGTCTTCACAATTTATGCCATATCTGTGTACCACTTGTACCATTATTTACATTATTTGTTTTCAAACAAATTATAATTTCATTTTTTTCTTGCTCTAAGAACTCTAGTACTGAAATCATTAGTTTGATGTACTAGTTATAGTTTTCTAATATATGATCTCACATAGCTGTTAAAATTTTGTGTTCATTTTTTGTACTATATCTCACTTCTCCCTTTGTTATACAAACTATACTCTAAGAAATTAATTTAAATTAAATAAAATTTCAAAATTCAGTTTCTTGGTTGAGTTAGCTGCATTTTAAGTGTCCAGTTGACACATGTAGCTTAATGGCTGCCATATTGGGCAGGGCAGACTGAGAACATTCCAGCATCACAGGAGGTTCTATCAGACAAACTCTGCCTAAGGTTTGTCCAGGGCACTGAAAGCAGCAGACATTTCACTGCGTTCATTAGCCTAAGCTAGACTGACATATAAGATTATCAAAAGAAAGGTGAATTAATGTAAGAACTGCTAGCAAAAATGTCATTTAATAGTTTCTTTCATTGACCACTGTCCGAGTAAGCAGCAAGACAAGTCAAAGCATCTGATTTGATAATGGATCACTTCAGTCTGCTCTAAACCAGCTCTCTCTCAGGGCTCTCTCTTCCTCCATCCCCGCCACTACCATTCTCCTCTTCCCTCCTTCCGAGTCCATGTCTCTCTTCAGTGTGTGGCTATATTTTCTCTTTCGTGCTTCTTCTTCCTCTTGCTTCACCTGTGTGTCTTAACCTCACTTTCATTCTAGCACTCAGTCCTTTCTCTCCCTTTCTGCCTGTTTTACCTTCCCAACCTTCTGACACTCCCTCATTCAAAATCTAAGTATATTTGGATTTTGTTTTGTAAATTCTTCTTCAAGTACAATAATTTCAGGCCAAAGGACATTCTCATTTGTAACGTGAATAAGGGATGCCTCCTAGCAGAATTCCACAAGATGTGCTAAGTCTCACTGGCATCTCAGCCCTGTGTTAATGCATGTAAAACAACTGTTTCTGGCTCAAACCCCTGCCTGTTGCTCACTGATGTAACCATAACAAACTAATTGTTTTACTCTACTCTTTATCCAAAGTCTCCTTTAAAGAACAAGAGAATTTTGAACCATGCTTCCCTTTGAGCCTGTGGAAGAAGGCCCAAACCTTGCTCTGTGGCATTTGTTACCTTTCTTGAGCAGACTAAAAGCTAGGCATTGCCTTGAAGGCTTGATGCCACTTCTATTTAATCAGAACTCCTTCCAGAGCCATAAGGACACTGGAGGTTCCCACAGGGAGGGAAGTGCTGTGTACACATATTTATGCTTCATCTGTTGTCCCTGAATGTCAAAGAGGAGAACTGACTAGACTGCCTTCTCTTTGTTTTAATTATCCAGAGATTCCAGAAAGGAAAGGAAAGGCCAAGTGGACCCAAGAGCCCTCAGAAATCCAAGATGCTCTGGGGAACATATAGGCATTGCTCAATTCCATAAAATAGACCCTTCCTTAGAAGTACAAAGTTGTACTCCTATACCCTTACTTCTTGCAGGGAAACCTGTTCGCTTCCCCCCACCTCCCCACCCCTTCTAAATGTACTCAACTAGGCTATGGAAAATTTAATTCCTCTTGTTAATTTATATAAGAAGTTATGATATCTTGGAAATTTTTATCTGTCAGCTTTAAACCGTTTTATATGGGATCCACTATTCTCAGGAAAATGATGTGATGATCTGCTCTCTTTCTCAGACAAAAGGAGGCATTTTTCCAAGAGTGGAAGTCCCCACCTGGGTAGGAATGATAAAGACATCCTCTGGCTGGGTTTTGTACTGCTCTAGACTCTGAAAAAGAGAAAGAGATCCAAGTTTAAGTGACTTATTCTTAGTAAAGTTTTAAGGTTTATGTTATCTCTGGAAAATAATAACCATAATGATTTTTTGAGTGCTTGGAATTTGTAGAGCAGTGTGTTAGGTGCTGCTGTAAACACAATCTCATTAATCCTCATCACAACCCTGATGGGGTGACTCTCCCCCACCACCATATTCTAATTGGAGGAATTTGAGTCTCAGAGAGGCAAATAATTTCTCAAAGGCAACACAGCCAATAAATTGTCAGAGCTCGGATTCAAACCCAGGACAGAGTTCTGTGGTCTTTAGATCCATTGTTCTGTGTTGGTTTATTCAGCAAATGTTTATCGATGGTTACTGTGGCCAGGCACTGTTGCTCAGGGATTCCACAATGAACAATAAAGGCAACACTCCTGATCTTATGGAGCATATGCCCTGGAGAGGAAAGACAGAAAAACAGGAAGTTAAAAAATAATATAACATTTTTTAACAATTAATAATATAGCATGATAATTTCAGATGTTGCTAACGCTGTAAGAACAATAGATGGAGTAAAGTAATAGTGAATGTGGGGCTGCTTTATGTTGGGGACTCTCAGAAGGATTTTGTGGGATGACTTTTGAACTCAGACCTGAGTGATATGAAGGATCCAGAATCCAGTGTTGGGAGCAGAGGAAACAGCAAGTACAAAGGCCCTGGGGTGATTGAGTGCCATGTCTTTCAGGAGCAGCAAGAAGGCCAGTTTTGCTGTGTAGCCGGTGGGGGTGAATGACAGTATAAGGTTAGAGATGTAGACAGGCTTTGGATTTTGCTCCAAGTGTAATGGAACACCACAGGGTTCTAAGCAGAAGGAGTATATGATCTGAATTGTTTTTTTCTTTTTCTTTTTTGAAACAGAGTCTCTCACTCTGTCACCCAGGCTGGAGTGCAGTGGTGTGATCTCGGCTCACTGCAGCCTCCACCTCCTGAGTTCAAACAATTCTCCTGCCTCAGCCTCCCAAGTAGCTGGGATTAAAGGTGCACACCACGATGCCCAGCTAATTTTTCTATTTTTAATAGATACAGGGTTTCACCGTGTTGGTCAGGTTGGTCTCAAACCCCTGACCTTAAGTGATCCAACTGCCTTGGCCTCCCAAAGTGCTGGAATTACAGGAATGAACCACTGTGCCTGGCCTGAATTAGTGTTAAAAGATAACTCTGGTTTCCGTGTATGGAATAGAGTGTACAGTAGCAAGACAGGAAGTGGGGAAAATAGAAGAACATGAACTTCAGAAGGGCTGGAGGTTTTTGAAGGAGGAGGATAGTGCTTTGGAAACAGCAAAGAGGGAGAGTGGGCGAGAAAAGACTATTTATCCTACCTCCAGGCCCTGGGTGTGAAGAGTGATCCTCAGGGGCCAGCCAGGTCCAGGGAGTGGGCAAAAAGCAAGGGAGCATTCAGAAAAGAAGATGTAGCTCTGGGGGAGTTTGCTGCAGCAGCAGTGGTGGCAAATCACAGGATAGCTAGTTTTTACTGAACATGTACTGTCTGTCTAGCGGGATTCTAAGTACTTGTTCTGCAATAGCTTGTTTAGTCCTCTTGGTAATCCTAAACCGTAGATACTATTATTAGCCCCATGTCACATAGGAAGCTGACACAGAGTTAAGAAACTTGTAGCAAGTAAGCAATATGGCTGGGATGGCATTACTAATTTCAGAAGTCAGAGTGGAAGGTTGGAGGGCTTGTCAGAGAGGGTTGGCGCGTGCTCTCACGAAGGAAGGGGTCGACTGGTCCAGAGATGAGACCCAGATGGCACACGTGACCTGGGAGGTTTTGATGGAGGTAAAGCTTGCTCCATGATGCCATTTGCCCTGAATGATACTAGAGGAAGTTTCCCCATCAGTTCAGAGGGGAAGCATGGAGCCTAGGAGTGACTGCTCTTTCTTGAAGCTTCCCGTGGGGTGGGGCCCAGGGCCTCCTCCCTGGGATTGCTTTCTTAGGCAACTTGTGGGGCAAGAAGAATTTCATCTAAACAAGGCAGTGTCTTGACTGCTTTTATCCCATTGCCCTTGAGTTGGGAGAATGTTCATATTTACACATTTCTGGGATATTTTACTGCAATTCTCATTTGGAGATAATAATAATAGATAACATTCATTAAGCACTGGCAATGTGTCAGGTTCTATGCTGAGCACTTGACATATAGTATTCCTTCAGTAAACACAATAAAAAGTCTTATGATATAGCTAGTATTCTTGCTCCCCTGTTTCTGATGGACTAACTGAGCTCTAGACAGGTTACATCATTTGCCAAAGTGCTATATAGTGAGTGGTGGACCTGAGATTTAAACCTTACAACGTGACACCGGAGGTTATAGCCTCACTCTGCTGCAAGTGAAGAAGACATGTTTGCTAGGTTTGGGCAATGCTGCCCAGGAAGTCTTTGTAAATCCCAAAAGAATGAGTGATTGTGGCAACACAAAGTTTGAAGACAAACCTTGAGAGTGAGTGGCTAGCATCTTCTTTCTCTGACCATACTGATTTTGAAATGTTGGTAGATCAATTACCGGCATCAGAGATGAAACCTGAAGATAATGGACTCAGAGGGGAAGACAAGGTTGAGAAAGGGGAAATTGTTGTGAATAGAGAAAAGGAAATTATTGGTTTACTTAACTTGTCTTCCGCTACTGGATCTAAAAGTAACAGTACTCAAATAATACTTTCTCTCCCTTTCAATTCCACCAAAGGAACACCTAAAAAAACTGCCTACTTCCCCTCTCTCCCCATAAACAAGAAAAATGGTGGGATTATGGATACTTTTTTGGTAAGATATTTTAGTTTTCTGTTATTTTAAAAGAAAACAAATATGCGGGGTATTTTTTAAAGAAATTGTTTAAGTGAAAGAAATAAGATTCTTTAGGCATCATATTTAATTGAATTCATTTCATCCCCTTAAAAAATGTATTTTCTTTGACATTCATCTATTCCTATCCAAAAACACGGGCGGATGATCGGATCTCAGTTTTCTTAGGCTCTGTGATCCTGGCAGAGTTCCTTTTTAATCACTTGTCTGTGTTTCTCCAACATGAAAATACTTAGACTTCCAAGGCAACTGAACTGCTGTGAAAGAGCCATGAACTTCTCTGCCAAATGGCCGTGAGTAAGAAGATGGCCTCTTGGGTTGCTCTCAGTCCCTCATTTGTGTTCTAAAAGAATTAATTAGCCTGTAGATCAATTTGGGTTTTTTTTTTTTTTTACTTACCTGGTGGATCAGATTTTGCTGTCACTAAATGTGACATCAGACTCCAGATGCCAAAATGAGTAAGATGGGATCCTTCTTCCTAAGGGTTCGTTGTTTGAAGAAATTATTACAAAAATTGGTGAGGGGCAAATACTGCCACCTGTGTAGTGAGCCAGTCTGTGTCCCTTTGTGTCAAAAATTCCTTGAAAGTTAGAGCCCTAATGTCTTGAAGCCCTAATGTCTAAAATATTCATCATCAGCTCACTGTTACAATTTTCCACCCTTTTACACCTGATGTGAACTTGGGCTTTGCACCTCATGGAGGCATATACCTACGCTTTAAGTTGGGAGTGATGTTACCCAGAGGGACCACCTAGCTGGGAAATGGAAAGCCTGGCCTTGAACTTCTAATTCCTACTTCAGGGCACTTTCTTCTGTCTGAAATAAAATGCTACATGTTATCTGTATACTTTATTTACCGTTCCAAATGTTACTGTTAATATTATTATAACCAAGTTATTTAGATTAACTAACATGTTTTACTGAGGTGACATGGTAGAAGCAAACTCAAAACTGTCCTTTGGGCTGCCTCCCCAGTCCACGGCATGCACAGTTGTGGACAGATAATAGAAGACAGCTTCTTTCTGAAGGTATGGGCTTAGGAGTGGGGATGAGGGAGGTCCAGGACAATAAAAGGAACATGAAACTGCTGATTGAGTGTTTGGAAAAATGAAAAGTATTGCTCATTGATTGAAAGAGATGTAGTCAGAATTTCATGCTTAAGTGTGACGAATTTTGGATGTCATGGTTGTCACCTAATATGTGTCCAATAAACACATGTTGACTGAATGAATAAATGTGGGGTGGAGAAATACAAAGCAAGGAGAGCAAGCCAACCCAGAATCTTCCTTGACTTTCTGTGTGCCTCCTGGAATGGATGATTTAACACCTCTGTGTCTCTAGGTAGAACTGAAAGGTGTCAGTGGCAGAGTTTATGGATATCTACCTTTAGATGCTATTTAGAGAAGGAGTAGGTTTTGTATACCTAGAAGGTGAAAAGGAAGATCTAGTAAGTTCAAAATAGGGAGACTTTGGAGCCAGCAACTTAATGAGACTCCAGTCTGAACCACGGAAAAGAGGTAGCCAAGCCTGTCTAGATGCCTCCCTTGCACCACATCAACACACATGTGCCCACCACAGTGAGGGTCCTCCTTGATTCTCTGGCATGTTATGGGAACAGAGGAGTCAACACTTTGGAGTAAGTCAGCATAAGCTCCTGTTGCTTCATTTTTAGAGATGAGTAAAAAGATGTGATGACTGCAGTAGCTTCCTATAACTGCTATAACCAATTACCACAAACTCAGTGGCTTGAAACAGCAGAAATCAATTCTCTCATAGTGCTAGAAACCTGACATCAAGAATCAAGGCCAACAGGGCTGTGCTGCCTCCTGAGGCTCCAAGGGAGACTCAATCCTGGCCTCTTCCAGCTTCTGTGGACTCCAGGCATTCCTTGCCCCTTGGCTGCATCCCTCCAATCTCTGGCTCCATCACCACACGGCCTTCTTTTCTCTCTGTTTTTCTTCTGGGTGTCTCATAAGGAAACATGCCATTGGATTTAGGGCCTACCTGGACAATCCAGGATTACCTCATCATGAGATCCTTAGTCACATCTGCAAAGACCCTTTTTCCAAATAAGGCCAGGTTCTGGGGATTGGGACATGACTATATCTTTTGGGAGACCACCCTTCAACCTACTACAATGGCACTGGTGTATTAGGAAGATGGTTTGACAGGGGGAATAAGATAGCAAGGGTAGGGTGCAGACACTGGGCTCACTGGCTGCTCTGGCCTTAGTCCAGGACAGGGGAAATAAGGAACTGGACCACAGCAGGAGCCATGGGAATAAAGAGGAGGAAATGGAAGCAGGAAATATTTCATGGAAGAATTTGCCAGAAGTTAGTGATAAATTTTGGTATGGTCAGTAAGAGAAAGAGAAAATCCTAATTTGACACCAAGGCATATTTCCCCAAAGTATGTGCTACAGAATGTTGGATCTTGGGATATCAGTAGCTATTGTGTGAGGGGAAAATGGTTCTATACGTAAAGACATTTGGGGGACACTGTATTAAACAGCATTGAACAGGTGTCTATCCTGCAGGATTTCTGTAAGCCTTTAATATCCCCATGTATATCATAAATGTCTAAAGGTTTCTAGAGGACAGTCTTTCCCATACCTACTTGACCATGGGCCTGCTTTATCTAGATTATCTTGAAGAACAAGTGGTCCACACGCCTCTGAAAAATACGGCTTGATGGCATCCACCCTCTGAGAAAAGATAATATAAGTAACGATCAGAAAGATGGAATGAAGAAAACTGGAATCGGACAGTCTGTTGAGGGCCAGGCTTGTTTCCAAGACCCCTGCCAGCCTTAAAGATAGCCATGGGGACCGACACCAGTAACTGGCAACTGGCAGAAGCCATTTGCAGGTTTGCACAGTGATGCTCTGACTTTAATAGTCCGTGCAACTGTCCTGTGGTTTGGTTTCTTATTTCTCTGGTATCTTCTTGACAGTAGAAGCTGTTGCTTTAGAGCAGTTGTAGCAATGTACATTTCACCGCATGTGCCAACTCGGCTGCATTGGTTGGCTGACTCTCATGCTGCCTTGAGCAGGATGCTAACCTGCAGGAGGCTGTGCAGGAAAGAGTGCTGTAAATGACTTGCAGTGTCTGCCATGAGCACAGGAGGAAGATGGGGATGAGCTAAGAGCCCTTCTTGCTTTATACTTCAAAGAACTTCCTTGCCCATGCTCCCTCCCTCCCTTCTCCATGCCTCAAAAGGGGCCAACCAAGATCAGCAGTTATACACCTTAGATACAGCCATCCTGGACTCTTCAATCTTCATCTCTCCCTACCTCATACATCTTGGATACAGCCATCCTGGACTCTTCAATCTTCATCTCTCCCTACCTCATACACCTTGGATACAGCCATCCTGGGCTCTTCAATCTTCATCTCTCCCTACCTCATACACCTTGGATACAGCCATCCTGGACTCTTCGATCTTCATCTCTCCCTACCTCATACACCTTGGATACAGCCATCTTGGACTCTTCAATCTTGAGCTCTCCCTACCTCATACACCTTGGATACAGTCATCCTGGACTCTTCAATCTTGAGCTCTCCCTACCTCATACACCTTGGATACAGTCATCCTGGACTCTTCAATCTTGAGCTCTCCTTACCTCACCTAGAGGGAAAATCGTGGTATCATTGACAGAAATATAGATATCAATTTTACAATGAATAATAAAAATAGTTAATATTTACTGAGCACTTATTATCCATCAGGGCCCCTGCTAAGTGTTTTACATGTAATGTCTCGTTTAATTCTCATGACAGCCTCAAGGGATAGATACCCTCAATCATCTAATTGTATAGATGAGAAACATGAGGCACATAGAGATTAAATTACTGGCCCAGGAACACACAGCTAGTATGTGGTACAACGAGGATTTAACTTTAAGCATCCTGATGTTAAAACTGCCACTCATAACCACCAAACTGTGGATTTAATTGTAGATGTGTTGGATTTGAAACATTGGTAAGACTTGCAAGTGGAAATATGCAGGAGGCAGTGGAAGATACAGAACTGGACAAGGTCAGGCCTGGGCACAGAGCCAGGGAGTCGGGGTGGTTGAAAGGAGCCCACAGATACGTTTATTCAAACTATGAGTTGAGAGTCAGTTATACAGATGTACAATGTATAGAGAAATCTGTGCAAATGTTTTATGTATTAGGGAGATGTTTTCCCAAGTAATGAGTTAGAAATAACTGACTTTTGTTATCATAGTCCATGGACAGAACATTCCAACTGTGAGGAAACAGGACACAGATGAAGAAGTCTGTGTCCTAAATCATGCTGAAAAGTCAGAATCTTTTGGGATTTTTGGAGATACACTTTTTGCATCTCATCTCATCTCAGTGGTCTCGCAAGTGTAATAGAAAATCATGGTCCTTGGTGAGAGCTAGTGAGAGCTTTGCCTTAGCATCCCTAGCTGCAGACTCACCACCTTTCCCATTCCCTGTAGAACCTGAACCCCTCAAGGACACGGAATGGGTCTCATTCATCCAGGAGCTTCTAACACCCAACACACGCAGACACTCATTAAACAGTAAGTGAATTAGTAGAACCAAGGAAATAAGAACCAACCCTATTCAGTTAAATTCTACTCCTGGATATATTATCAAATTTAGAGTGTTTTCACTGACTCATCATTATTTCATTGTAAATGGCTGAAATTTTCCCCCTGTAGGCTGGGGACAACGCCACAATAAATTACTGCCTACTTGAACCGAGTTTCATTTTGTTCTGATTCATTGCCTGTTTCAAGGACCTTCTAAAATCTCAGTTTATGGACTTTACTTCCTTGTGGTTCCCAGAGAGAAATGAGCCTCGATTCCAGAGAATGCAAATTTCTTCAAACTTGCAGCCAGCTTCCAGACTCCCTGCAAAGGTCTCTTAAGCCTCTAAGTATTTCCTCTCTTAAATCACACATCACTGGCACAGGCAGAATATTTTCAAGTTACTTCTTTCTTGTTAGGAGACAGTCGCTTAGAGGTCTATCAATTAGGAATGCAGTCATTTTGGCAGTTTTATTGTGCTGTCTTTAGGTTTCATTTAGTGATTTTTTTTTTTAAGTTGTGTTTAGTTTTTTGTTCCTGAAAGAAACTATTTCAGGAATAGTTGCACTGGAATATTCATTCCAGGAATAGTTGCTGCATCGGAAACACAATGTTGACTCTCTCGGCATGTTTATGGGTGGGATGAACCGTATACGTGAAATAAAGCTTAATCTCTCACTTGTGCAAATGTCGAGTTGAGACTTTGATTTGACACTTTTCCGATTAGGTGATGTGAATCCCTAGAGCTAGTGTGGTAGCTTCTTGCGTAGCAATGGCACACAGGTATTCTGCCAAATTTAGATCCCTATCTAAAATTTGTATTTGTTTCAAGCTAGAATAGATTCTCTTATAGTGTCTGTTGGATCATATGCTGAACTGAGCAAGTTATGGAGTGTGGCACAGAATGAGGCATGATTTGTGGTGCCATAGCTTAGAGGCACAGTGTCATGTCAAGTTAGTATGTGTGAAAAATGACCATTGCTGTCATCTGAATGTTCCCCAAAATCCATATTGAAACTTAATCCCCAATGCAGTCGTATTAAGACATGGGTCCTTTAGGAGGTGATTAGGTCACGAAGGCTCATCTTTCATAAATGGGATTAATGCTGTTAAGGCTGTTATAAAACCGCCTTCACCCAGGGTTCGGCCTTTTTTGCCCTTCTGCCTTTCACCATGTAAGGACACAGCAACAAGGCGCCACCTTGGAAGTAGAGACGGGGCCCTCACCAGACACCGAAGCTGCTGGTGCCTTGTTCTTAAACTTCCAGCCTCCAGAACTGTGAGAAATAAATTTCTATTTTTTATAGATTACCCATTCTCAAGTATTTTGATGTAACAGAAAAAAATTGACTAAGACAGCCATTTATTGAAACACGCAGACTCTTCCTCTGATGCATACAAAAAGGCATGTGGTCAGGGCAATAAACAGTTCTCAAATGGAGGGCAACAAAAGTGAAAAATGTGACAACAGCAGGAAGTTTTTGTAACTTCCCAACACTTTCTTTTTCATGATGTATTCACCATTAATGCCCTTCAAATGTATAGCCAAAAATTTGAGTATTTGAAAGTGCAAAAAGGTTGCAAACCACTGATCCATTCCCAACATCATCAGTTAGGTTCTGACACACGCACACACGCGCGCACACACACACACACCACTTTAATGTTTCTTCTTTTGGATTTTCTTTAAATTTTGCTGCTTTTCTTCATTGATATTACTCAGATTTTGTTGATTTTTTTTCCTATGTTTATCCTCTTTTTTTTTTTTTTTTTTTTTTGAGACAGGGTCTCATTTTGTTGCCCAGGCTGGAGTGCAGTGGCACAATCATGGCTCACTGCAGCTTTAACCTCCCAGGTTCAAGTGATCTTCCCACCTCAGCCTCCTGAGTAGCTAGGACTAACGGTGCACACCACCAAACTCAGCTAATGTTTGTATTTTTTGTAGAGACAGGGTCTTGCCATGTTGCCCAGGCTGGTGGTCTCAAACTCCTGGGCTCAAGCAATCCTCCTGTCTCAGCCTTCCAAGATCCTGGGATTACAGTTGTAAGCCACCGCACCCAATTGATTTAAACTCTTCATATCTTGCCTGATATATCCTAGGTATAACCCTAAGAAAATTGCCTTAAGTGAGACTGAACAGTGCCTTGGATTCTCTTGCTCTCAGGCAAATACCCAACTCTCCAGAGTGTTTATTATTGAAAACCACAAAAGTTGAAAATGGGAGACAGCTAACTTAGAAACTCTCCCTCATCCCTCCATCTCTGCCCTTGTCAGAGTCAGTGATAAGAATGAGAGGTAAGTGCTCTTGCCTGTGTATCGTGCTTTTACAGTGGATGGGGTCCTTGACTCTCTGAGGGTCATGGCCCTTAAGAACATGTGGAGCAGCCACTGAGGACTTTGTCAGCAACTTCTCATTCCAGGCAACAACCCACAGCGGCAGCCAGCAGCCCTCAGCTCCATGGGAAGCAGTATGGGGGAAGGACGTGGACTTGGATAGCACTCAAACCAAAGTCTAACTCATTCTGCTGCAACCTTTAGTAGAGTAGTCCACTTCTGTGAGCTTAGTCTTCTCATCTGGAAAATGGAAATAAAATTTCTCCCCCCATGGTTATTAAAATTAAATTAGATATCTGTCAGGCATCCCTATAGAGGAGGCCCTCTATAAATGTTCTTTTTCTTGCCTCCCTGCATCCCATAATGTAAACACAAACTCCCTCACTGGGCTGCCTTTTGTTACTGACACTGGAATATCTGAAAATCAACTGATAGAGATGAGGAGACATGCTTCTTTCACAGATTCCTCAGATTTCCTGACTGGCCTTAGATGAAGCGGTAGCAGAGGGGGAAATCTTCATATATGGCAGGTGTTTAGGCTTCATGGATGGTAAGGAGTAAGTCTGGACTATCCATGATCAGTTTATTATTAATACACATCACACTTCCATTTAATTTGGGTAACAGCGATGAACTCACTTCTTTGGAAGATCCTGACTGCTATAGCAAAGACTCTTTAGTTGTTTGCCAAACCTGAGTCTCTTTTCTCCTGGGTCCATAGCTAGGCCGTATTTCCCAGCTTTCTTGCAGTTGGATGTAGCCAATGGAAGATGGGCCAGTCCTGGTGATCCTCCACTTTTTCCCCTCTCCATCTGCCAGGTGGATATCAGTGTCCAGTGAAATCTTGGAAACCATGTATTGAGGGGCATAGAGCCTCTGGTAGCCTGGGTCCTTCAGTGGTTGTATGGAGCTGTGCCCTCCCTGACCACCATCTGAGTTTTACCCTAGCAAGAAATAAGCTCTTCGTGTTAAGCCATGGAGGAGTTGTCAAGGTTCATCTGTTATAGCAGCTAGCTTTGCCTTAACAAATAAACTTGATGAAACAGGAGGTGAGTTTTTTAAACTTTCCCCTTTTATGATAGCACTTGACCACCTTCTGAACATGTTCTGTTTTGTTACTGTGGGAAAACAAATTTCATAATTACTTATCTATTCAAAATATGCTGTGTATATTGATCATAAGAAAGATGGAATGTGGGTCTCAGTCAGCAGGAAGTCTATTTGATTTTTTACCTAACAGTCTCAGTTGAAAGCTGGGGTTAGTGATTAACTACACTTATTGTGTTTTCAATCAGATTAAACACTCCTGGTGCCAGGTGCTAGGTTGAGAAGGGGAAGCTTAGTAAAGACAGAAGAAATAAAAGTAATTTTTTTCTAAATAGTCGGAAATCCAGAAATTAGACAATCACCGAAGATTTGTCTAAAGTATCCTATATAATTTTATGTTTTCTTGGACAAAGTGTACTGAAAATAGTTTTACCTTTTCTAGCCTTCAGCTTCATCAACTGTAAAATGAAGGATACTTTATCTATAGGATTTGAGAATTAAATGGGGATCATAGCTACCTCCCAGCCTAATGCCTGACATAATAAATATTAAAACCCTACCCTTTCTTAATGACCTGGTTTGTTGGGATTTGCTCGGGAGTCATGCTTATGAACATGAATGATCACCCGCGGAGACTTGTAAATTATCTGTGGCTGCTTATCCCAACATGGAATGGTGCTAGGTGGCAGTGCTTCTGTTAAGGTAACTACTTCTACAATTTTTATTGATTTCTTCTTGCCACTTTTTTTGCTGGTAGTTGCAGCCTTCAAAGCTATCTTCTTCTAATCCTTTTTATTGGGGGAAGAAAATGAAACACCCCTGGTAGAAATTATTATTGGAAAATGAACGAGTTCTGTGTGCAAGCTGGAACACACTCCAGCGGAGAAGACTACCAGCTGAATGGCAGTTACAGCAGCTCGGGGGCCAGTACACTCAGTGCCAAGATTGGGGCTGGTTCCAGCAAGTTGAGGTTAGCAGCAGTCAGAACTCCCCAGTTCAGTACGGTGCTGCTACACTTCTTGCCAGCTCGGCTCCTGTGGCTGGGAGAAAGCGGGGAGGAAGGAGGTAAAGATCAGAGATTGAAGCAGGACAGGATAGCCAGGGTCA
Organism: Theropithecus gelada; assembly: GCF_003255815.1. Classification (NCBI taxonomy): domain Eukaryota; kingdom Metazoa; phylum Chordata; class Mammalia; order Primates; family Cercopithecidae; genus Theropithecus; species Theropithecus gelada. The sequence continues at coordinate 47,157,527 of NC_037674.1, forward strand.
GATGTAACTTTAGCGATTCTTCATTGAGGAGGCCAAGCAGTGGTTTTTGGGTGTGAGTTTTTATGACACACTACTTATTTGGAGCTAAATATGACATGCCCGCATATTTAAAAGGCCCAATCATTCATTACCCAGCACAAAGACGGTAATATACACATCTATTTGATATGGTATCAGCTGACATGTCAGTGATTTGAGGAATTTTAGAAAGGATCTCTCCCCAAAGTATCTCCTCATCCAGTTTGCCTTGATTAAGGAATTTCACCCTGAAGAGATGTATCCCTTTGGATTAATGGAGCATTTGCTGTTCTTTCACTCATGTGGTCACCAGATAGACATGCATTGACACCTACTGTGTGCCAAGCCCCCGAAAAAAAACAAAAAAATCTTTACCTCTGCCTCCAGGAACCTTATTGTCTACTTGAAGAAATTATTACATGAGAAATCTGTGTTGTGGATGAGGAAAGGGGTCTAGAAGGTGAAGTACAGGGGCTTAGAGAGAAATTAAATGGGGGCGGGGGCATTGAAAGGGATAGGGGCAGAGGTGCTAACTTAGATTTTGAGTCAGAATGCCTCTCTGGAAGAATGTGCTTCTATCTGAGACCTGAAGAATAGTCCTTGGCCAGGCAAAAGAAGGGATGAGTTTAGAGCCATAGGAAAAAAGGAGTGAACATTTGGGGCAGGAAGGAGCTAGGAGCTAGAGGGAGACCAGATGGTCATAAGGAAGGGGGCGGGGAGTGTGGGATGGGGCTAGATCCTGCTGGGCTTCTGGGCCTGGCTAACGACTTCTTAAATTCAGACCTAAGGACTTCTTCATTCATCCTACAGGCAATAGGAAACCCATGAAGTAATAAAGGAATGACCTGTTTCCGCTCTTGTTTTAAAATATCACTCTACTCAAGATGTAGAAATTGTGTTGGAAATAGACAAGGTAGAAGCCCAGAGATCAGTTAGAAGGCAACTGAAAAAATCCCAGGAGGTGCGATGCCTTGAATTTGTGGACACATGAAAATGGAAAGAAGTGGATGAATTAAAGACATATTTCAAAAATACGGTCAGCAAGACTCTTCTACTGCATTGTGATTGAGCGCCTCGGCTGTGGAGACAGATCCCCTGGGTCTGAATCCCTGCTTTGCTGCAGACTTGTCATGTGATCATGAACAAGTCACTTAACCTTTCCAAGCCTTGATCTGACCTGTCCACTTGGCATGTTATTTAAATGAGAGAATACATTCATGATATCTTAACACAGCGCCTAGTGGCACAAATCAAGCACTCATTAAATGTTATTCTTTTGTTGAAATGCAGGAGGAGGTAACTCTTCAATCCAGTTATCACTTAATTTGCTCTTTGTTCTGAGTTAGTTTCCCTGATATTTTCCAGCTGCCAAATAAGAGATGCAGAAACTAGGCAGAAGATGCCTGAATTCTGGGTGGAGGAAGACCAGGGCTGCATTAGAATCCCTTGTGAACTTGAAAACCACCAACCCCCTTTTCATGTTCCCCTTTTGCAGCTCACCCATAACCCCAGTCTTAAGCTTTTACTGCAAGATCAGTTTTTCCAGTTTTTTCCAGTATTTTCTCCAAGTCCTCAGCAATTCCTGTAAGTCCTGCAGCCTAAAATACAGGTCCAAGCCATGCTGAGGAGTAAGTAAGGTTACATTGTTGGGTTGATCTGCCATGAGTAGACATGCACCGGTGTTCACTGGGACCTTTGGTGCTTATTCTATAGCCTTGGCCTAGAAGGAGCGAGGCAGGAAGAGAGACATGACCCAGAAGGGTCACAGCCATCAGCAATGCCGACACTAAACCCTTAGCACTGCCTGAAACAAGGAACGGTGGAATTGTGTGTGTGTGTGTGTGTGTGTGCACGCGCGCGTGTGTGTGTGTGTGACGGAGTCTCACTCTGTCACCAGGCTGGAGTACAGTGGTGCCATCTTGGCTCACTGCAACGTCTGCCTCCTGGGTTCAAGTGATTCTTGCCCCAGCCTCCCGAGTAGCTGGGATTACAGGCACATGCTGCCATGCCCAGCAATTTTTTTTTGTATTTTTAGTAGATACAAGGTTTCACCATGTTGGCCAGGATGGTCTCGATCTCTTGACCTCGTGATCTGCCTGCCTTGGCCTCCCAAACTGCTGGGATTACAGATGTGAGCCACCACGTCCAGCCAGGGTGGAATTACTTAATGAAGCATTTATCTTGCCCCATATTTATTAAACTCTTCCACTAGAGTGTTTGGTGCTGGCTGTTTATAATACAGATGTTTGACAAATCTCTTAACACATGCAAAGCCATTTTCTTTCTTTTTTCAGAAAGTAATAATCATCTCTGTTCTATTCGAAGCAGAAAATTATATTTAATTAAGTAAAATTAAGATTAGAGAATGAGTGTGTTGAAGACCCTTGGAAGAAAACCAACGAGTTGGTTGACTCTGTCATTTTCCCACTGGTAATATATTCTCAGCTCCGCTGGTGGGAGTTATAAAGTTTTCCATTTAGACACAGAATGAATACCTTTGGTCATGGAAAGAAAGCCAGTGCTTCTGAGATATTCACTTACCATGTGTGTGCCTTCTGAGATATGAGTTGTATTTGCTGAGCAGTGGAGTCTTCCCTGGGTTTCTGGGATCAGGTGCCTGCAGTTTGATAAAAATAACCTCTAGATGGAGCTTTTGCATCTTTTGGCTGAGCTGGGTTGCCAGTGAGGCAAATCCCCAGTAATCGGAGCAGGATCAAAATAAACTTCGTTACTCCTTCTTGTTACGTAAGTATTGTGTGTTTGTGGTGGGAACACTAGAAAATATAGATTCACAAATGGGAGAAAATAAAAATCACCGTGCAGAGATAACCAGCATTACCATGCTGGATAATAGCCTTCTGATCACTTTTTCTGTGTGTAATGAAAATGGTTTCATCCTCGAAATCCCCTTTTGTAACTTTTTTTTCACTTAGTAAATTGTAACATCAATACAGCAAACACCAATCAGTGTCACTAAATATTACAACACCATAGTTTTATAATTAAATAATATCCCAAAACATGCAGTAAGACGTATTTAATTCAGACCTTGTGATTAAACGTTTACATTATTTAAGATTTTTCACCATTGTGAACAATACCAAGATGAAAACTTGGTATTGTAATGGGCATTTATCCTTCATAAAAATTATTTTTCAGGTGAACGTAGCAACATGTTATTTGATTTTGTGTATCTTTGGTTACTATTAATGTTAAATTGTTTTTCGTATTAGAGTCTCATATTGCATTTGTGTATCTTCATTTGTGAACTGCCTATTCATAGTTATTCCCGTTTTTATCATTTCACTATTTTTCCAAATGAGAATAATTTTTGTTTTCTTACTATATTTTTCTGCTCACTGTAAAAACAATTAGAAAATAACAAAATTAAAAGAATGTGATACTCACCTTTTATGTTTGCTCAAAATAAAATTATATTAAGGATGGTATTTTATGGCTTACTTTTTAAAAACAACATACTAAGATATAATTTATGGCCAGGCTTGGTGGCTCATGCTTGTAATCCCAGCACTTTCGTAGGCCAAGGCGGGCAGATCACCTGAGGTCAGGAGTTCAAGACCAGCCTGGCCAACATGGTGAAACCCTGTCTCTACTAAAGATACAAAAATTAGCCAGGTCTGGTGGTGGGTATGTGTTTGAGGTATGAGAATCACTTGAACCCGGGAGGCAAGGGTTGCAGTGAGCCAAGATTGTTCTCTACACTCCAGCCTGGGTGACAGAGCAAGACTCCATCTCAAAAAAACAAAACAAAACAAAACAAAAAACCGTGTATAATTTATACATCATCCAATTCACTGATTTCATTTTTTTAGTATATTTATCTTCATAGGGTTGTGCAACTCTCACCATAATATAACTTTAGAACATTTTCATCACTCCCAAAAGTAATCCTATACCCATTAGCAGTCACTCCCCATTTCTGCTCACCCTCCTCGGGCCTGTGAAACAACTAATCTACTCTCTGTCTCTATACATTTGCCTATTCTGGACATTTCATATAAATGGAATCATTCAACAAATGGTCTTTTGTGACTGACTTCCTTCATTTAAGATATCTTTTCACGGATCATCCATTTTGTAGCATGTATCAATACTTCATTTCTTTGTATTGCCAAACTATATTCTGTAGTGCCGATGTACCATATTTTATATGTATCTATTCATTAGGTGATGGACATTTGAGTTATGTCCACTTTAGGGCTTGGGCTATTATGAATAATGCTGCTGTGAACATGTGAACATATGTTGTCATTTCTCTTAGGTACATATCTAAAATTGGAATTACTGGGTCATATGGTAATTCTACATTTAACTTTTTGATACAGCTGCAGACTTTTCCAAGGCAGCCGCACCATTTTACGTGACCACCAGTAGTATATAACAGTTCCAGCTTATCCACACACCCTTGCCAATATTTGTTATCACCTATGTATTTGATTAGTGGTTTTGATTTGCATTTCCCTAATGACTCTTGATTTTGAGCATCTTTTTCTTTGCTTATTGACCATTTGTATGTTTTTTCCTGGAGAAATGTCTATTCAAACCTTTTGCCCATTTTTAATTGAGTTTTCATTTATTATTAAAGTATAAGAATACTTTATAGGTTCTGATACAAGTCTCTTATCAGACATGATTTGTACGTTTTTTTCTCCCCCATTCTGTGGATTGCCTTTTCACCAACTTGATGGTATCATTAGCAGCACCAGGGTCTTCGATTTTGATAAAGTCCCATTTATTTGGTTTTTCCTTTCTCACTTGTGCTTTTGGTGTTACACCTATAAAACCGTCACCTAACTCAAGCTCATGAAGTTACTCCTGTGTTTTCTTCTAGGAGTTTTAAAATCTTAGCTCTTATACTCGGGTCTATATATTAGTGTCCTACGGCTTTTATAACAAATTAACAAATTGGTGGCATCAGATCACAAATTTATTATCTTCCAGTTCCAGAGATCAGAAGTCCAAAATGGGTCTCAGTAGACTGCAATCAAGGTGTTGGCAAAGCCGCAGTCCCTATGGAGGCTCTAGGAAAGGATTCCGACTTCTGGCTCTTTCCAGCTTCTGGAGACTGCCGTGTTCCTTGGTTCCCAGCTCCCCTTCATCTTCAAAGCCTGCAATGGCAGGTTGAGTTCTTCTCACAACCCTCCCTCCTCTGCCTGGCCTTTCCACATTTAAGGACCCTTGTGATTAATTGTGCCTACCTTGATAATCTAAAATAATCTCTGTATTTTAAAGTCATCAGATTAACCATGATAATTCCATCTGCCACCTTGTTTTTCCTTTGCTAGGTAATGTAACATATTCACAAATTTCAGGGATTAGGACGTGGACATCTTGGTGGAGACATTATTCTGCCTACCATGATCTATGATTTATTTTTTTAATGGACAAGTAAAAATTGTATGTCTTTATGGTGTACCACATGATGTTTTGGGTTTATGTACACAATGTGACTGGGTAAATCAAGCTAATTCACGTATGTATTATAAGAACACTTAAAATCTACTCTCTTAGCAGTTTCCAAGTGTATAATATATTATTAATAATTATAGTGACCATGATGTAGAATCTTTGATGTGTTTTGAGTTAATTTGTGTGGGGGGGGGATGAGGTAAGGGTCTATCTTCATTCTTTTGCATGTAGATATCAACTTATCCTGACACCATTTGTGGAAAAGACTATTCTTCCCTTATTGATGTAGCCTACTTCTGTCTTAAAATGTACATCAAAATGTTGTCAGTATCAGCAGTCAATGGCATGGTCACTCTAAAGGACTGGATAGGGGTTCACTTTTTGGGTATACTATAGTGTATCTAGGACCTCCCCTATGGTTAGACATTGAGTCCAACCTTTCACTGTTAACCTTGTCTTTCTTTAAGGGTTTTGTGTTTTTAAAAATACATTGTAGACCTGAGCCCTTTCCCCCTATAAACGTTGTCAGTTATCTTTGAAATCATTCACTTCTTTCCATCATCCCGGTTTAAGCTCTTAACCCTTTTCATCTAGACTACAGCCATAATCTTTTAACTGGTCTTCCAGCTTCCATTCTTGCCTGCCTCTAATCCCTTTGCCATACAACAGAAGTAGCCCTTGCAAACTGCAAACCTGGTCCTATTACTGCTGCCCTTGCCCTTAAAGTAGATTCTCATTAAGAGAAAGACAAAGTCTCTGCATCATGGCCCCTCCCTTTGTCCTCAGCCCATCTGAGGCTGGGCTGATTCCCCCTTGGTTGCTTCTGTTCAGCCACACCTCCTTCCTCTCAGGTCATCAGGAAGGCCATTATTGCTCCTCTCACAAGCCAATCTCTCTAATGAGGACAATCTTCCTATACTACCATATATCCTTTTTTTGTAATTCTTTTCACATTGCAATTCTAATTGTATTTGTTGGGTTTCATTAATGTCGGCATCCTGCACCAGACCAAAAGCTCCATAATTATAAGAATTGAGTCTCTTTTTTCCCGGTTCAAGCAGATGATAAGTACTGATATTTTCAGTGAATGGACAAGTGAAATACATTCTCTACTGTGTATTTGGCTTTTTTTTCTTTGTTTTTTTTTTTTTTTTTTTTTTTTTCCCTGGGACAGAGTCTCACTCTGGCCTAGGCTGGAGTGCAATCACGATCACGTGTTCTTGGCTCACTGCAACTGCCTCCTAGGTTGAAGTGATTTTCATGCCTCACCCTCCCAAGGAGCTGGGTTTACAGGCACATGCCACCGTGCCCGGCTAATTTTTGTATTTTTAGTAGAGATGAGTTTTCATCATGTTCAGGCTGGTCTTGAACTCCTGACCTCAACTGATCCATCTACCTTGGCCTTCTAAAGTGCTGGGATTACAGACGTGAGCCACCGTGCCCCGCCTATTTGTCTTTTAATTCTGTTTATGGTATTTTCAACTTACAGAATTTTAAAATATATATACAAATATATAAATATTTTCTTTTGTGATTTTTGTCTTCATTATAGCTCTGCTTAAAAATCCTTCCCCACACTGAGAATATAGAAATATAGACCCATTTCCTTTTACTGTTTTCATACTTCTGTTGTTTACATAAAACCTATAATCCACTCGCAGTTTGTCATTGATATAAACTGGAGAAATAACTTTACTACTCAAGTGGTTGGCCACATTCCTAACCCTTTGCCTTCCTTTCCTTGATGATTTGAAGTGACTCATTGATTGCACACGAAATCCCTCTACATGTTTAGTCAGGTGAATGATCTGTCTCTTCCGTCACTGGTTGTTTTTGCCACTGCTTTCATTATTACGGCTTCGTGCTGTGTTTTAGTATCTGACAGTTACCTTTTGTAAGAAAATAAGATTTCATAAAATAATACTTTATGTTTATGCAGTTTGAATTAAGGTTTACTAGACAGATAAGTATTGCTTAAAGCAGTGGTTCCCAAACCAGCAGGCATCCACGGGGCTTGTTATAACACAAATCGATGGCCTTAACTCCCTGAGTTCCTAATTGATAAGTCTGGGATGAGGCCTGATAGTTGCATTTTAAAACAAGTTCCCTGTTGCTGCTGATCCAGGGACCACCGTTGAGAACCTCTGCCTTAGAGCAAATACTTGAAACAAAGAATACGGTCAACATGAGAACGGTTCTGATGCATTGTCTGAACTAGCTCCCCTGTGTACTGTAAGAGTTAGGATGGGCCTGTATGGTTTTTTTTTGAGCATCTCCCTGATTGTGTCTCTGGCCCTTCTCCCGGCCCGACTTTAAATCCCTGAACCCAGTTGAGCCAAGTAACATCATTCTCCTTTCAGTGAACCTGCAAAGTGCTCAACCTAACTGCATGGCTGCCCTGATAGTTACAAGTGCTGATCAGCCAGGCTTTGGCCCCTTTCAGACAGAAATCAGAGAAGGGTAAAGATGCAGCGACTTCCCTTGTTGTAGATTCTCATGATTGTCCTTATCTTTAAAGAGAAGGGAGAGCAATCACCGGAAATGCAGCAGAGATCTCTTCTTCGCTTTCCTCATTTCCCACCTCTGTGGCTCTTTAATGGCTTCTTGGTTCATACAAAGGGAGAGTTAATTACTAACACCTGCTTCTGCTTCGCCTTTCCTGCATGGCCAGCTCCCTGACTGATAGCCAGCTGCTTTCTTGACAGGAGACTTTTTCCACCTATTCCACACAATGCCAGCATATGTAAAGAAATAAATGTAGTTTGAACACTTAAGCCGTACGACATGGACCTCTGTGGAGAAACCTGCATCTTCCTTCTTCCTTCATAAAGGAATACACATTCTTTGCAGAAAGTAAAATAGCCTTAGAGGCGATATCTGCTATGGTTTACTCTTCTTTATTAGTTAGAGGTAGTGCACAATTATATTTTACGTGAAATGTGTGGTTTTAGGTATCATATGTTCATTTTCCCTAGTTTTTGACACTCTCATTTCTACCACTAACATTTTCTCTTTTTAGGTCACCCAAAACTTAGGTTGAAATTATTTGAATTTCCTTGAGGAATATACCTTCTGGGAATTTAGCCTCTGTGTTTTCCGTTTTCTAGTATCTAAGATGAACCATGAGAAGACCTCCCGTCATAAGCAGATAAGAGTTTGCTGTAAAGCCCACCTTTGCATCCATTCTCTTGTCTGGCATTCACTGAATCAGGCTATCTGTGTGCTGACTCTTGAGGCCACAGAGAAAAAGACACATTTCTTGTATGGAAGACTCATTCTGTATTGATGAAGACAATGCATTTATTAACAATTATAACACATCATGATAAATATTACACTGGAGATAATCAGAGGATGGCTGGGGACAGAAGTCAGGGCACTGCCCTGAGCTTGACAGGGAGACTGATGAGATATCACTCCTAGAAAAAGTGACGTTTAAGTGAATCATGGGGAGCAAAGAGAACTTGTGCATGTGTTCATTTCTATTCTTAACTATTATTACGACCATTATTTCATTTTCTTTACTTTTTTCTTTTTTTGGGTGGGGGGATGAAGTCTAGCTTTGTCACCCAGGCTGGAGTGCAGTGGCGGGATCTTGGGTCACTGCAACCTCTACCTCCTTGGTTCAAGTGATTCTCCTGCCTCAGCCTCCCGAGTAGCTGGGATTACAGGTGTGCACTACCACGCCCAGCTAACTTTTGTATTTTTAGTAGAGACGGGATTTCACCATGTTTGTCAGGCTGGTCTTGAACACTTGACCTCATGATCTGCCTGCATCGGCCTCCCAAAGTGCTGGGATTACAGGTGTGAGCCACCGTGCCCTGCCTACTTTTTTTTTTTTTTTTTTTTTTTTGAGACAAGTCTCTGTCACCTAGGCTGGAGTGCAGTGGCGGGATCTTGGCTCACTGCAACCTCTACCTCCTGAGTTCAAGTGATTCTCCTGCCTCAGCCTCCCGAGTAGCTGGGATTACAGGCTCATGCCACCACACTTAGCTAATTTTTGTATTTTTAGTAGAGATGGGGTTTCACCATGTTGGCCAGGCTGGTCTAGAACTCCTGACCTCAAGTGGTCCACCCACCTCAGCCTCCCAAAGTGCTGGGATTACCAGCATGAGCCACTGCGCCTGGTCTCATTTTATTTACTTTTTGAATAGCAATACATTCACATGTTTGACAGTTCAGTAAGTATGAAAGGGAATATAGAAAAGCTGTCCACCAGTGTGGCTATTTTTCTAATAGCCACATTTAAAAAAGTAAAATGAAACAAATGAAATTAATTTTAATATCATATTTTATTTAACCCAACATATTCAAAATATTATTTCAACATCAAATCAACATAAAAATATATGAATGAGATATTTTACATTCTTTTGTTTATACCAAGTTTTCAAATTGTATGAAGTGCATTTTACACTTACAGGATATTACAATTTGGAATAGCCACATTTCCAGTACTCAGTATTTGTGTGTGGCTAAGTGGCTGCAGTATGAGACAGCACAGATGTGTAATAATAAATTTTCCTCTCATTTCTGTCCTGAAGCTACTCAGTTTCCCTCCCTAGAGGTAGCCATTATTAGTAGTCTCAAGTGTGTTTTTCCACAGATAACACATAGACAAGCAATTATAAACATGCATATGCAAATAATAGGATGGTAATCACACCTCTGTGCATCTTACTTTTTTCACTTAATCTTGGATATATTTCATATCATTACATATGAAGCAAACTCAATTTTTTTGTTGTTGCTTCAGGGTACCTCATTTTATGGAGGTCACAAATTATTCAATTAGTCCCTATTGATGGGCATTTAGTGGTGTCCAATATTTGATGCTTATGAACAATTTGGGCTACATTTTTAGAGACAAAGAGCAACAGGAGCTAGCTCAGTGAGGATGGGGGAGTGACTTTCTAGAGAACGGGAGTACCAGGAAAGAAGGTATGGGGCACAAGGACACATGGCATTTGAGATAATTTCTTGTGGCTTAAGATGGCTGGAGAATGAAGTGTGTGTGAACACAAGACAGGAGGAGGAGGCTGGAAGGGCAGGAAGAGAATGTATTGCAAACAGTCTTGTAATTGTCGTATGAAGGGATTTGGACTTCATCCCAAAGGACACCCATCAAAAGATTTTAAGGAGCAGAGGAGTATAAATAAATGTTTGAATTAATAAATATATGGAAGAGGAGGGACAAATCATACTGCTGAATTCTGATTAAATGTGGAAGGGATGAGAGAAACAGAAAATCACTGTTAGAACACTGCAGTAATAATTGCTGCAGGCAAAATCTACAAATGAGTATTAAAATTAGCAGAGAAAACAGGATATTTGCATAGCCTCAAATTATCTCCTCTAAAATATTTATGAATTTGTGATGGTCTTAACACATGTTCAAATATTCTTTGATACTCCCCCTCCAGGAAGGAGAGCTTAATTCTATGGGATTTACTGATTCATTTCTAATGAACAGGATATAGAAAAGGAAAAATACTACCTCTACAGTGAAGAAACCTGGCAGATACCACCTGAACCACATGGTCAAGGTGAACATTATCAGTGATAAGTCATATTGGAATAGAATACCCCTGACGAATGTGATAAGAAGGGCATTTTGCTTCTATAGTATTCTTCATAAAAACCCATTAACCCCTGTCTAATCATGAAAAAAAGTTAGAAAAAAACCAAATTGGGCCAGGCATGGTGGCTCACACTTTAGGAGGCTGGGGAGGCCAAGGCAGGCGGATCACGAGGTCAGGAGATCTAGACCATCCTGGCTAACACAGTGAAACCCCGTCTCTACTAAAAATACAAAAAAATTAGGTGGGCATGGTGGCAAGCACCTGTAGTCCCAGCTACTCAGGAGGCTGAGGCAGGAGAATGGCATGAACCTGGGAGGTGGAGCTTGCAGTGAGCCAAGATCCCGCCACTGTACTCCAGCCTGGGCAACAGAGCGAGACTCCATCTCAAAAAAAAGAAAAGAAAAGAAAAAAAAAAATTGAAGGACAAACTAAAAAAATACCTGACGAGTAGTCTTCAAGAGCATCAAGGTCATGAAAAACAAAGAAAGGCTGAGAAACGGTCACAGACCAGGAGAGACCACAGAAATGTGATGACTAAATGTAATTGTGGTCTCCTGGATTGGGTCCTGGAATAGAAAAAGTACATTTTGGAGAAAAACTGGGGAAATATGAGTCTGTAGTTTAGTTAATATTATTGTGCCAATGTTAACATCTTAGTTTTCATAAATGTATCATAGTTATGTGAGATGTTAACAATGTGAAGAGATGCCATGATATTCTGTGCTGTCTTTGCAACTATTCTGTAAATCTGAAGTTATTTCAAAACAAAAAGTTAGAAAAAAAATCAGGAGAGTGACATGATTGGAATCACATTTTAGAAGATCCCAGTGGCTGCACTGGGAAAGAGGGCTGGAAGGAGAAAAGAACAGAACAAGAAGGTTGCTACGTAAAGTCAAGAGGAGATGATGGAGGGCTCGATGGGAACAGGGCAGCAGGAATATGGGGCCATAGACCTGCTGGGGAGCCCTCTAGAAGGAAACTCAATCAGACCCAGTGATGGTTTGGATGAAAAAGTGAGGGAGTGGGCTGTTGTCAGCCCCTGGGAATTATATAGATAATGATGTTATTTATTGAGATGGAGGAAACAGGAGGAAGAACAGGTTTCAGGGAAACACTAGCTCGGTTTTAGACCTGTTGAGTTTGGAGTACATTTGAGGAATGCCAGTATCCATTAGGCAACTGGGTACATCGACCTACAGGTCAGGAGGGAGACCTGGCTACAGATGATTATAGAGAGTCATGGATGTGGGCCGGGGGCGGTGGCTCACACCCGTAATCCCAGCACTTTGGGAGGCTGAGGCAGGTGGATCACCTGAGGTCAGGAGTTTGAGAACAGCCTGATCAACATGGAGAAACCCCATCTCTACTAAAATACACAAAATTAGCCAGGCGTGGTAGTGCAAGCCTGTAATCCCAGCTACTTGGGAGGCTGAGGCAGGAGAATCGTTTGAACCCGGGAGGCGGAGGTTGCTGTGAGCTGAGATTGTACCATTGCACTCCAGCTGGGCAACAAGAGCAAAACTCCATCTCAAAAAATAAAAATGAAAAAAGAGTCATGAATGTGCAAAGGGTTGGGGCCACTGGAATGATAAGATGGCCCAACAAGGACAGATAGAGAGGAGACAGGGCCTAGAATATAGGAATTTAGGAGCTAGGCCCAGGGTGTGTCAAGGAGTCCAGAGAAATGGTGACAAGGCAATGCTGTCATTAAGAGTCAGGCTCTGGACAAAGGCTTTTAGGGTCAGAATGCCAACTGCCACCTACTGTTGTGTGACATGGAGCAAATTATTTAATAAGCCTGTTATCATGGTTACATGAATCTATTTTAAAAGTTTTTAAAATAATTTTAATAATACTGGGCTCATAGTGCTCAACGAATGTTGGCTAATTAGAGGCAAAGGAAATCTAGAGCCATGGCCCTGGAAGCTATGGGAAGAAAGTGGTTCAAACAGGAGGACATAGATTTCATACCCATTAAGATGGTTATTATCAAAAAAGTGGAAAATAATAAGTGTTGTCAGGAGGTAGAGAAATTGAACCTTTGTGCATTGCTGGTGAGAATGTAAAATGGTGCCGCCACTATGGAGAACAGTTTGGTAGCTTCTCAAAAAGTTAAACATAGAATTATCATATGATTCAGTGATTCTACTCCTAGATATATATCCAAAATAATTAAAAGCAGGGATTCAAATAGATACTTGTACACCCATGTTCATAGCAGCATTATGCATAACAGCCAAATGGTAGAAACAATCCAAGTTTCTACCAGATGGATGAATAAACAAAATGTGGTATATCCATATAATGGAATATTGTTTCACCTTATAAAAGAATGAAATTTTGATACCTGTTACAGAGTGGATGAACCTTGGGAACATGCTATGTGAAATAAGTCAGACACAAACGGACAAATACTGTAGTGTATGATTCCACTTATATGAAGTACCTAGACCAGGAAAACTCATGGAGACAGAGAGTAGCATAGAGGTTGCCAGGGGCTTGGAGGAGGGGAAATGGAGAGGTAGTGTTCAATGAATACAGAGTTTCTGTTTGGGATAATGGAAAAGTTCTAGAAATGAATAGTGGTGATGGCTGCACAACATTGTGAATATGCTTAATGCCACTCAATTGTATACTTAGTAATGGTCAACATGATAAATTTATGTTGTCTATTTGTTACCACAATATTAAAAGAAAAGGAGGACATGGTTACAGAGAAGTAAATAAGTGCTAAATGATTATCTTTTGAATTTTGTGACACAGGGGCCATTGGTGACCTTTCCAGAGCCCTTGCAGTAGAGCAGAGAGGTCAAAAGATTGCAGTGGATTGAAGGATGATTGAGAAGTCTCTAGACCAGGGACTGGCAAACTGCTGTCAAATCTGGCTGCCTGCCTGTTTTTACAAATAAAGTTTTATTGGAACACAGCCATACCCGTTCATGTGTGTGTTGTCTGTGGTTGCTTTTGTGCTATAATGGCAGGGTTGAGTAGTTACTACTGAGACCACATGGTCTGTAAAACCTAAAACCATCTGGCCTTTTACAGAAGGTTTCCCAACCCCTGGCTAGACAATACTCCTGGTCTTTCAAGAACTTTGGCTTTCTTAAATAATTCCTGCATTTCTCGTGAGGTTACTCAGTAGATAACTTTCCCCTTCAGTTAGGGAGCAGAACAGACCCAAAGCTGAACCGTAACAATGACTAAGAATGGGGAAGAGGAAAAATTCATTCCTTTCTTTCCTTAACTGGAGATATTATCCTCACTATACCTGTTTTTCTCTTATAGCCCTGGAAGAAGGAATGAAAGTTCTTCCCTCCCAGTCACCCGCCAAAAAACTCCCCACTGGTAAATGGTCATATGACGGGTGATAATAAAGTTTCTGAGATGGCTGCAAACTGCAGTTAGGTTTAAAGTTTCCTCATTAATGCAGGAAAATGCTCATAACCTGAGGCTTTTCAAGTGTTTATTAATTTACTTTCTGGGGCTGGCTGCTGATACTTATTTCAGATCAAAGAGAAAGCCTGTGTCTTTAGTACTTATTGTGTGCCAGGAACTATGCCCCATTTTGTGCCTAGGTGAGCTCATTGATACTCATCATAACCATTGGATGGCATTTCCCTGTTTCACAGGAGGGGAGACTAGGGCTCACCGGGGTTAAATACTCACCCAGAGACACACACGAGAGTTTGAAGTACAACTGGAGTTTAACCCACACCTGCCTAATTCCAGGACCTCAGGGTGTTTCCACTGCACCATGCAGTCATCCTATCCTCTGTGGCCACCAAGGGCCTCAGAATAGCACCTTGAGCCCATTCCGGGCAGAATACATACTTGATGGGTTCTAACCCATTTTAAGCCATGACCCCTGCTATTTCAGGATAACAGGTGACCATGTAAGGTGTATCTCAAGTGCACTGTAGGCTTTAGGATGACCCTTTTCCCAGCCTGCTCCCCACGCTCCCAAGCCCCACTTTGATGGTCGATGTGAGTCTACTCAGAGGTAGCTCTTATTTCTTTAAAACCATCCTGCATTTCAGTGTACTCTGACAGCACTGTCTGACACTTAGGATTCACTTGTTCCCATCTTACCACCTATTTTTACATTTTCTGCAATAATTCCTCAAGCTCTTGGTTAGGCATAGTGACCCAGGGATGCAGCAAGAGGGGGATATAATGGCTTCCACAGTTTGTGTCTATACAATTGGTGCACAAACACACATCACCCTTGTAACTTCTTTCCCCGTTGAGGCTGCCCTTGATAATGCAGCTTTTAACTGCCTAGATTTCTGCAACCATCAAATCAGATCTAAAAGGGCACTCAGACATCATTCACCCAACCTTTGTACAAGTGAGAAAAATAAACTGCAGCCAGAGAGGGCTGGCAACTTGTCCAGGCAAACACAGCTTGTCAGCTCCAGATCCTGGATTAGGAAGGCCCTGGCTCTCCCCGTTCCCAGCCTGGAGCTCATCCTACTGCAATTCACTGCCCCCTCCCTGCCTCAGTTGACGAGGTAGGGGCTGTCCCCCTGCATGTGGAGTACTTACCTTGGAACCCTTTTCATGAATGAGACCAGATGCAGAACTCCACATTGATCATTTCTGTCCCTCCCCTTTCTGCTTTCTGTTAAAGGCAGCCCCCCAGCTCCCAGCTGGCTCCTGTCCCCTCCCCCAGCCGGGAGAAGTTATTACATGAAGAGATCAGCTTACCAGTTTTCTTCAGAACAGAGGCTGAGCTCGAAGCGCCGGGTAGTACAGTGAGGGAGAGCCGAGGGAACCAGTGCGGTGCCTAGCGGAACTCCGGGGCTGGAATCCCGAGACACAAGTGCATCTGCTAGCTGTTAGCACTTGGCAGACGGAGTTCTCCTCTAGGGTAGTTCTAACTTTGGGTAATAATGTTTGTCAGCTACCTGATATTAACATTGCTCCACGTTCAAACAGCAGTGTTAGCAAGACCTGGGGGAGAGGTAAGCCAAATAAAATATCTTGTCAGAAGTTGTATTTTTTTTCAGCATTATATTTCCTCTTCTATCTACCAAGAGGGATCAGGGAATGGAATTTTATGGGGTGCAAAGAGTAATGCTTTATATTACTTTTGTAGGCTTCTCTTGCCTTTTCTTATATGAAGACTTCTTTTCTTCTTGAAGAATTTTATAATTTCTAAAATATCATTCTGAAGCTGTCTGTACAGTTGCCACACCGGGAAGCTGCTCTGGCCTTGGTGACAGATGCCTGTAGCATGCACGTTTCTCCTGCTGTAGCAGAAAAAAAAAAAAAAAAGATGTGCCATGTCAGATTTCGTTAGGGACTGTTACCTTTTGAGAATTTTTCTCTAGTGCTGCAGAGAGAATGTACATGCTAGGGGAATTGCTTTTCTTCCCTGCTTTTGCAACACTTCTCCCTTTTTTTTATTATTATTTTTTATTTTTATTTTTTGCTTTGATGTGCTTGGAAAAATCTGTGTTTAACTTTCTACCATAGGTTTGAAAAGGGATGATGATATATAACAGGGCTAGGAGTATGCCCAGATGTACCTTAGCAGGGAGACATGTTCTAAGCTCATGAGGATGATTTTTTATTATTGGTTCAGTTCATATGGTTGTTGGGTACAGTTTTTTTTTGTTTGTTTTTTGTTTTTTTTTTTTAACATCAGTGATACCTCTCGGAGTCAGTTTTTGATGCAGGCAAAGAGATTGGAGTAGATGATCGTTGAGCCTGGAGAGGGAAGCACCTTGGTGTATCCACCCTCACCTGCGAACAAGCCTGCAACGTATTTCCCTCATCCACTCCTTTCCTTCCTTACCCTGATGCCTGAGTAACGAAAGGACAGCCTTTCTCCTGCATCCGTCTCCCTCTTTGAAAAGCCAAGTGAAGTGTATCTCCTAAAAAGGCCATGAGGCCACTTCACAGCTTTGCTTTTTGTTAGCCTTGTCAGGGACCAAGCAGGCTCTGAAAGCCTAATGTAATTACTTTCCCTTGTCTAAGAAGAGTGGAAGTGGGAGTGCTCCCAAGCCCAGGGCTGCAAGGCTAGCTGTGGTTTCAGCAGGCTTGTTGCTCTGTTCAAAACAGACATGCAGCTCAGAGACATGCAGCAACGGGTCATTTGTTGTAGGCTTTTTGCCTATTAGTTACTCATGTCCTCTGCTCTGTAGATATTTTCTGGGCCTGTGGAGTGATTGAGCCCTTGAATGGGAGCAGGAGAAACTGAATGGGTGAGTGATGCTGGAAGCTGAAAGCAGACCATTGCCCTCTAGTTGTAGTTGAAGTTCACAATTTCCCTGTTGATTTTTTTAGTGTGTAGAGTAAATGACAAATGGGCTGGCCTCACTCAGCCTGGAGCACTTAAGCAGGCGAGAGGAGAGCTCATATGGAAAATATTTCTATCACCGCTGCATGCACATATGGTCTGGGGAGACCCCCGAACTGAGCAAATCACAGCGCTCCAGCAGCCCCTCAGTGGCGTGCCAATTATTCTTATTAACAGCAAGCAAAGGGCAGGCTTTAGTTACCTGCACACAGCTGGCTCGTGGGGAAGGCCACGCTGGAATGTGTGTGCCCCTAGCCTTGTGTCACATGCAGAGTGGCAAACAGCTCTGCTTCACCTGACAATCAGCAAAGCAGATGAAAATTGAAAGGGATTATACAGGCTCACCCAAATCTTGGTGCTTTTCAGACAGTGTTCAGCGTTTGCGAGAAGGCAGAGGTTTTGTCTTATGAGTTAGAAGTGTGTGTGCTTAACATGAATAGCCAGAAAACCTGATCAAAGGTAGTGAGATGCCTGCCCTCCTGCCCCTTTGTTCCACTCTGCTTTGCTAAATAAAGATCCTCTTGGGCCTCTTCCTCTTTTCGTTCTTGCTTTCCGTCTTTCCCCTAGTGTGTGCATGTGAGTGTGCGTGCATGTGTGAGTGCGTGTGTGTTTCTGTGCTGTTGGCTCCAGAATGCCTGAGCTCCTAGGAAATTGTACGATTAGGATTCCTTTTTCCTTCTTGGAAATGAAGTGATGAGGAAGGAGCATGAGTATGAGTAGCCCCCACCTCTTCCTTAAAAAGAATGTAGTTTAGATAGAGCTTTGAAGAATGTGACATTTATTTATAAGACCCTCTTTTTTATTGTCGTGTTACTTACAAAACTTACCCATAAACATGTGGCGTCGTCCCTAAGCCACCAAGATTTTCCTTTTCTCTGCCAGCTGGTTTTCTTGCAGGTTTTAATTATCTTCCCTTTGGACGTGCCTAAAAACACATGAGGAAAGGAAGAACGGGTAAGAAAGCGTCATACACCTGGGGGTGCTTGAAGGGCTGTGTTCTCAATGTGGAGCTGGAAGCCAAGCGGCACACTCTGGGAAGCAGTTTACAGTCAGTTTTCTAGGGTGTGAGGTCCTTTCAGATAAGCAGAGCCTGGCAGGTGGTGAGAGGAGGGGTGTGATGCAAAGCAAGCCTTGTTTGGCATCCTGTGGCTGGCACTGTCAGCGCTGGTGACTGTGGTCCAAGGACGGAACAACCTGGTATGGTGTCAGTGCACGGGTTGGAGAACAGACACAGAAAAGAACTGTGCCTTCTTTAATTGTCCCATTGCCAGAGCGTTAAACTCAGAACAGTGAGATCATGAGAATCCCTTTGTCCTAGTCAAGGTTAGGGTGGCCACCATGTACACTTGTACAGATGGGATGTATCCCTGAAAAGACTGTAAAGGACTTTTAAAGTCAAGCTGGACTTTTGATGCATTTATCAGCGTGGGGAGTGTGCCAATGTGCAGCTTCTTTGCAGGATGCAGCAGAATGGCAGGGAAGGGGAGGTGGGAATGGGAGGCTTGCATTTTCTTTCTTGAACTTGCACTTACCTTCTCAGATAAGACCAACGAGACATTGTTATATGTAGGGACAGGGAGGGAGATGCAACTAGAAATCTACTACATTCCATATTTGGAATAACGTGATAAATTCTGCAAAGTGTGGTCAAAAAGATGTTCTTTTCTTTCTTTCTTTATTCATTTATTTATTTTTGAGATGGAGTCTCGCTCTGTCGCCCAGGCTGGAGTGCAGTGGCACGATCTCGGCTCACTGCAAGCTCCGCCTCCCAGTTTCACGCCATTTTCCTGCCTCAGCCTCCCAAGTATCTGGGACTATAGGCACCCACCACCACGCCCGACTGATTTTTTAATATTTTTTAATCGAGACGGGGTTTCACCGTGTTAGCCAGGATGGTCTCGATCTCCTGACCTCATGATCCGCCCGTCTCGGCCTCCCAAAGTGCGGGGATTACAGGCATAGATGTTCTTTAATTTTGATGGTACAATATGGCAAAACCTATCAAAATAAAAAATAAATATCTTAGCTGCTAATGGGTACAGACAAGGTTTCTTTTCATGGTGATGAAAGCATCTTGGAATTAGCTAGTGGTGATGGTTGCACAATTTTGTGACTATCCTAAAAACTACTGAACCATATCCTTTAAAAGAGCAAATTTTTTGGTATGTAAATTATATCACAATTTTTACGTTAAAAATAAATAAATGTCTTTTGGACCCAGATTTTCCATTTCTAAGACTTTTTATCATATAGGTCTACTCTGAGTGTGTAAAATGTTCTATGAGCCACCTGTCATAATTAGGCCCTTTCCATCCTACTGTCCTAGTGATAAGGCATGCTGTGCAGGTGTTCAGAAAGAATGAGGTAGCTGTAGATGTGCAATGAAATGACCACCAGGATATGCTTTTAGGTAAGAAAGACAAATTGAATGTGTGTAAAATGCTCCCATTGTGTAAAACATGCTATCGACTACAATCACCATTGCAAATGCGAGCAAGTATATTAACCCTGTGCTGAAAAAAGAAAGGTGAAAAGTCCAGATCTTTGTCTTTGGTGAGCTTATACTCTAAAAGGGGCACAGAATACAAACAGTTAATGATCATGCAATAAGGATCTCTCATTAATTGCAAGAACAATGGGAAGTTACCTAAGAAAGCAAAGAAAGATTCCACAAATGATGACATATTTGAACTGAGGCTTGAAGGGTTGTGTGTTGGGGGTCTTTAAGACAAGCCCTATGATTCAATTATCTGCGGTGATTCAGTGACTCAGCATACATTGGCACTCAGCTATGATTTATTACAGTGAAAGTATACGAAGAAAATCAACAAAGGGAAAAGGTTCATGGGGTAAAGTCTGGGGCAAACGAGATAGAAGCTCCCAAGGTTTTTGTTTTTTTTTTCCCCAGGAAGGCACACAGGACCCACTTACTTCCCCTAGCAATGGGTTATGACGACACATGGGAAATGTTGCCAGCTAGGAAGCTTGTTAGAGGCCCAGAGCCCAGCATCTTTACTGGGGCTGACCACATACACAGCCTCTGCCTGCCAGTTAACAAAATTCCAGACTCCCACAGGGAAGGCAGGTGTTCACCATAAACCATATTGTCTATACAGTAGAGGCACAGCAAGCACGCCACCCTTATCAGTTCTGGGAATGATGGGAACCCTCCCCAAATCCAAGTTACCGGACGCCAGCCTAGGGCCAGCCTTGTAAGCAGATCTTTTCAAGGAGAGCAGTCAGGTCTGCAGTCTTAACTCTTTTCTGATGGATAGGTAAGCATTGTAAGGGGAAAGAGGGAGAGCATTCCAGGCAGAGGGAAAACATCTATAGAGCCCCAGAAATAAAAAAGGACATGGCATGTTCTGGAAACAATGCATAGTTCAGATCACAGAAGAAACAATGCATAGTTCAGATCATTGTGAGGGGATGTGGCAGGAAATTTGTCAGTCAGCTGGATCCTGAGAACTGGAGTTTTTCTCTGGGCCTTTGAAAGTTCTCAAAATTCTAGATCTACAGTCTTAAGATTATCTTTTTTTGACATGTCATTTAGGTCATCATTGCCGGACATTTTCTTCTTCATAAATTATTGAAATTATTTCCTAAGGAGTAAATCATATTAAATAATTCATGTAGGACTGCTTTGTAAGCAGTGACACCGTTTATTTAAAATACTAGTTGTCACTCTTCGTTCCTAGAGTGTTATTTTTGGCAAATAGAAATGAAGGGTCAGCGTAATGACTATTTCGTGGTACACAATTCTCCCTGGCTTCACCTTTCTTTCTTTTTCTGGTATCTAAAATAGCAAACCAGCTATGTGGAACTCACTTGCTAATGCAAGACTCAAGTTTGAGCCTTGGGTCAATCACTTGGGTGAAAAGTCACCATATGACTTTTCTCATTTAAATGTTGTTGTTGTTGTTGTTGTTGTTGTTGTTGAGACAGAGTCTCACCCTGTCATGCAGGTTGGAGTGTAGTGGTGCGATCTCAGCTCACTGAAACCTCTGCCTCCCAGGTTCAAGGATTCTTCTGCTTCGGCCTCCTGAGTAGCTGGGATTACAGGTGCCTGCCACCATGCTGGCTAATTTTTGTATTTTTAATAGAGATGGGGTTTCACTTTGGTCTCCAACTCCTGACCTCAAGTGATCCGCCCGCCTCGGCCTCCCAAAGTGCTGGTATAGGCATGGGCCACCGCACCAGCCTAACAATTTTTTTATATTATAAAAACTGTTGTAAAAACAAATTCATGCAAACAAATACAGAGAGTAAAAGTTAAAGGTTCCTCTTTACCCTCATTCTCTCCCCTATCCTCCTTCCCTGCCCAGATGAAACCATTGTTAACAATTTAGCATCTCTCCTTCTAGAACCATTCCTGTACATTTATAAACACGAGGGTGTGTGCCTATGTGTGTGTCTGTGGGTTTATGTGCATATGTGTATGTGTGTGCCTATGACTTGCAATGGCAGAGTTTTTCCTTCTTTTCTGATACCTGTGCTTGTTTCTACCTCATGTCTAACTGCATTTGCCAGAGCTTCCAGAATACAGTACTGAATAAGATAAATGAAAGTGAACAATTCTGTCTTCTACTAGACTTTTTTTTTTTTTTTTTTTTTTGAGATGGAGTTTTGCTCTTGTTGCCCAGGCTGGAGTGCAATGGCATAATCTCAGCTCACTGCAACCTCCACCTCCCAGGTTCAAGCAATTCTCCTGCGTCAGCCTCCCAAGTAGCTAGGATTACAGGTTTTGTGCCACCACACCCAGTTAATTTTTGTATTTCCAGTAGAGACTGGGCTTCATCATGTTGGCCAGGCTGGTCTCGATCTCCTGACCTCGGGTGATCCACCCGCCTCGACCTCTCAAAGTGCTGAGATGAGCCACCGCGCCCCGCTCTTCCAGACTTAAATGGGAATGTTTCTAATATGTCATCACTAAGTATGATACCTATCAGAGGTTCAGGTAGATACATTTTATCCAGTTACAAGTTTATTTCTAAGTTTTTATCAGGAGTGATTGCTGAATTTTATCAAATATTGTTTGCCTTTGTCAAAATGCTCATATGAGTTGTTTCCACTAATCTACTTACATAGTGAATATATTATGAATTTCTTAATGTTGGACTGTCTTTGCATTCTTGGAATTAACTATCTTAATAATGATTTCTTCATTAAATTTACTACTGTATTTGATTTATAAATATTTTAAATTTTTTCTTCTTTTTAAATAAGTGGTATTGGCTCTTGGCTATATTTTATTGTGCTAGACCAGGGTTTTGATAGTTTTGTAAAATCAATTCAGAAATCTTTAATCTTTTTGTGTGCTTTGAAGCAGTTTTGTTTTGTTTTGTTTTGTTTTGTTTTGTTTTGTTTTTGAGACAGAGTCTCGCTCTGTCACCCTCACGCCATTCTCCTGCCTCAGCCTCCCAAGTAGCTGGGACTACAGGCACGTGCCACCATGCCTAGCTAATTTTTTTTTTTTTTTTTTTGTATTTTTTGTATTTTTTAGTAGACATGTATTTCACTGTGTTAACCAGGATGGTCTCCACCTCCTGACCTCGTGATCTGCCCACCTCGGTCTCCCAAAGTGCTGAGATTACAGGCGTGAGCCACCGCGCGTGGCCTGGTTTTTTTTGTTTTGTTTTGTTTTATTTGAGACAGGATCTCACTCTGTCACCCAGGCTGAAAGTGCAGTGCCCCAATCACATCTCACTGCAGCCTCAACCTCCCAGGCTCAAGTAATCCTCCTGCCTCAGCCTTCCAAGATGCTGGGACTACAGGCATGCGCCACCATGCCCGGCTAATTTTTTACTTTGTGTAGAGACAGGGTCTCACTGTGTTACTGTGTTGCCCAGACTGGTCTTGAACTCCTGGACCCAAGTGATCCTCCCACCTCAGACTCCTTGACTACTAAGATTACAGGTGTGAGCCACCACACCTAGCCTCTGAAACAGTTTAAACAACCAAGGAGTTACCTTTTTTTTTTTTTTTTTTTGAAGGTTTGCTGAACTCAATCGTAATACCGTCCAGCTCTTTAGTGGAGTGATGGTATTTGAGTATTTTTTTAACCATTTGTTTTATTTCTTAAAAAGGTATAATACTGAATATGTGTAGGAGAACATATGTAATATATAAGCAATTATGAAGTAGAATAATAAAGCAAAAACCTATGAACTCACCACACAACTAAAGCAATCAAAATTCCCAGTACTGTACACTACTCCCCACTCATGTCCTCCTTGCTTCTCTCCACGAGAGACAACCATCCTGAATTTTATGGTTTGCACTTCATTGCTTTTATCTATAATATAATCACAGGTGTATGTGTGTCTATAGAATATACTGTTTGGGCCAGGTGCAGTGGCTCATGCCTCTGATCCCAGCACTTTGAAAGGCTGCTTGCTAGAACTTCCAGAATACAATACTGAATAAGAGAAATGGAAGTGAACATTTACTTTTTTGTTTGAAGGGTTGATCACTTGAGGTCAGGAGTTCGAGACCAACCTGGCCAACATGGTAAAACCCCATCTCTACTAAAAGAATACAAAAATTCGTGGGGCAAGATGCTGCATGCCTGTAGTCCCAGCTACTCAGTAGGCTGAATCAGGAGAATCACTTGAATCCAGGAGGTGGAGGTTGCAGTGAGCTGAGATGGTGCCACTTTGTACTCCAGCCTAGGTGACAGTGAGACTCCATCTCAAAAAAAAAAAAAACCAAGCCCAAAAAGAACATACTGTTTGATCTTGTTTGGTTTTGAGTTGTGTAAACATGATATCTTGATTTTTTTTTTATTCAACTTGATGTTTTTATTTGACGTGGTAATATTTGTAGCAGTGGTTCATTCATTTTCAGTGCTAGATAGTATTCTACAATATGAATATATAATCTTTTTACCTGTTGATAGATATTTGGGTTCCTTCTAGGGTGTTTTTCCTATTACAAACAATGCTGCTATGAACACTTTGTAACATGTCTCCTCATATATCTTTGCAAGGATTCCTTCAGGATGCATGCCTAGGAGTTGAATTGGTGGGTCATGGAGAATATGTTTGTTTAATTCTACAATTAATATCAGATTGCTTTCCACAGCAGTTTTATTAGTGTTCATTTCCACTTGTAGAGTGTAAAAGTTCTCAATGATTTATCTCCTTTCCAGTATTAGGTATTATCAGACAGGTTAATTTTTACTTATATATAAGATATAAAATGGTATCAGTGTATGCTAATGGACATTTCTCTGATCATTAACTATTGATATAGTATAATGTTTATGTGTATACATATCATTCACGTTTCTTCTTCTGTGAAATGCCTGTTTGTATTTATTTTCTCGTTTTAAATTTAGTTATTTGCTTTTTCACTACTGATTTAAGAGTCTTTTGTGTATTTTGAATATGAACCCTCTGCTTTTTATTCCATGTAATATTTTCTCCACCTTATGACTTGTAAAGTGTCTTTAGCTAAACAGAAGTCCTTGATTTTAGTGTATTTGAATGTATCCGTTTTATTTCTTTGTGTTAACACTCTCTTTTTCTGTTTAGGAAATTATTGATCCCAAGGTTATAGACATTCTCCTATATTGCTTTCTAAAATTATTGAAGTTTTGCACTTCACAGTTAAGTTTTTATATGCTTGGAATTAAATTTTCTGTATAGGGTAAATAAGAGATCTAATTTCATTTTTCATTAAGGGAATCTAATTTTCTTTTTTCCCCATTTTGGCAATGAGTTACTACAGGAACATTTATTGAATAGTCTTTCCCTTTCAACAAATTTCCAGGGCCATTTCTTTTCAGTACCAAGTTTCCATATATATGTTTATCTTTTTCTGGCCTCTGTATTTGCTCCATTGGACATTTCTATGTCTGTACAAGTAACCTGCTGTCTTAATTACTACAGCCTTATAATAAATCTCAATCTGTGTAGGGCAAATCAGTTCACATTATTTGGGAGTGTCTTAGTTATTCTTAGACATTTGTTCTTCCTTATGAAATTTGAAATTATCACATCAGTTTTCCTTGAAAAATCCTTTAAGAATTTTTATCAGTATTGTATTGAGTCTATAGATTAACATGAGAACACTAAAATCATTCTAATATTGAGCCATTCTATCCATGAACATAGCATATAAGCTTTACATTTATTTAAGTCTTCTTTGACATTTTCTAATAAAGTTTTACAATTTCCTGTGCAAAAATCTTATACATCTTTATTTTATATTTAATCCTAGGTACCTTGTTATTTTTTATTACAAATTATGTGTATGTTTTCCTAATTAATTTTTTCTTTTGGTTGATAATGCTTAGAAGTCCAAATGATCATCTGGCCATGGTGGCTCATGCTTGTAATGCTAGTAGCACTTTGGGATACCGAGGCAGGCAGATCATTTGAGCCCAGGAGTTTGAGACCAGCCCTGGGTGAAACCCATCTCTACAAAAAAAAATAATAATTGAAAAACAGAAAAAAAGTTAGCTAGGCGTGGTGGTGTGTACCTATATTCCCAGCTACTGAAGAGGCTAGGGTGGGAGGATTACGTAAACACAGGGAGGCTGAGGCTGCAGTGAGCCATGATCACACCACTTCACTCCAGCCTGGGTGGCAGAGTAAGACCCTGTCTTAAAAAAAAAAAAAGTACAACTGATCTTACATCAAAAAAGCTTTCTAAACTCTTATTAATTTAAATCAATTTTATGTAGGAACTTTTTTTTTTTTTTTTTTTTTTTTTTTTTTAAGACGGAGTCTGGCTCTGTGGCCCAGGCTGGAGTGCAGTGGCCGGACCTCAGCTCACTGCAAGCTCCGCCTCCCAGGTTTACGCCATTCTCCTGCCTCAGCCTCCCGAGTAGCTGGGACTACAGGCACCCGCCACCTCGCCCGGCTAGTTTTTTTGTATTTTTTAGTAGAGACGGGGTTTCACCGTATTAGCCAGGATAGTCTCGATCTCCTGACCTCGTGATCCACCCGTCTCGGCCTCCCAAAGTGCTGGGATTACAGGCTTGAGCCACCGTGCCCGGCCTTATGTAGGAACTTTTGTAATTTCTAGTACATAATTATGTAATCTGTGAATAATGGCCATTTTTCCTTTTCCAAATTCTTATATATCTAATTTCTTTTTTAATGGCCATTTTGAGTTTACTTTCCAATTTTTATAATTTTTATTTCTTAACCTTTGCACTGGCTAGAACCTCCAGCAAAATGTTGAGTTGAGGCAGTGCTATTTTGCTCCCGATTTGCTCAAGAGAACACTTCTGACATTTTGCCATTAAAAATCAAGTTTGCTGTAAGTTTATGCTTGTATTAGCTTGATAAACCCTCTTCTATTCCCAGTGTACTAAGAGATTTATTTTTTAATCATGAACATGTGTTGAATTTTATCTAACACATTTTCTCTATTAAGATGATCATTTGGTTTTACTTTTTTAATCTGTCAGTGTGATAAATTACAGAAACAGATTTTATAATGTTAAACTATCCTTGCATTCCAGGGATAAATCCAACTTGGTTATGATATATTTCTATTTTTATTAAATTAATTTTATAGCATGACTGTTTTTAAGAGGGTTCTATATTTCCAAATCTATATTTGAGAGTGCCTGTAAATTTTTCTTTCTTATGCTGTACTTTCCTGTTTTGTTATAAGGCTATACCAGTCTTATAAATTCATTTCGGAAGTACCGCCTTGTTTTCTAATGTCTGGAGGATTTTCTATAATATAAAATTATTATAATTTATTCCTAGAAAGTCACCTAAAAAAACTGGCTAAGCCTGATGTGTTTTTCCCCCCTGTAAGGACATTTTAAACCACTGATTATTTTTATTTAATCATTATAGGAGTATTAAGGCTTTCTATTTATTCTTGGAAAATGTTTAAAAGTTAAATATGTCTAGGAATTTGTCCATTTCATCTACGTTTTCCAGTTTATTAACATAAATATGTTCATTATATCTTCTAATTATCTACAGCATCTGCAGATCTCCAGATGCTGCAGAGTCCTTTTTTCTTTCCTAATATTGTTCAATTGTGCCTTTTATTTTATTAACCATTCTTTCCAGAATACTGTAAATTTTACTAATCTTCATAAAAAAATCAACTTTTGGCATTGTTGTTCCTCTGCATTGGAGCTTTGTTATCTTCCATTCAACTCTGCTTTTATTTTTCTTTCTACTTTCCTCGGGTTTATTCATGTCATCATTTTTTCTTTAACTGTAGTAACTTTTAAAATATATGTGGGCCGCATGCATGGCTCACGCATGTAATCCTAGCACTTGGAAAGGTCGAGGCAGGCAGATCACTTGAAGTCAGGAGTTCAAGACCAGACTGGCCAACATGGCAAAACACCATCTCTACTAAAAATATAAAAATTAACC
Source organism: Theropithecus gelada (assembly GCF_003255815.1). Classification (NCBI taxonomy): domain Eukaryota; kingdom Metazoa; phylum Chordata; class Mammalia; order Primates; family Cercopithecidae; genus Theropithecus; species Theropithecus gelada. The sequence continues at coordinate 47,185,219 of NC_037674.1, forward strand.
AGGCATGGTGGCTGGCACCTATAGTCCCAGCTTCTTGGGAGCCTGAAGCAGGGGAATTGCTTGAACCCAGCAGGTGGAGGTTGCAGCAAGCTGCAATTGAACCATTGCACTCCAGCCTGGGTGACAGAATGAGACTCTGTCTCAGAAAAAAAAAAAAAAATACATATATATTTGTGTGTGTGTGTGTGTGTGTGTGTGTGTGTTCAGCTCATTTATTTTTAGCCTTTAATCTGTTCTAATGTAAGTGTTAAAGATGGCAATTTTTTCTTGTAGTATTACTTATGTTGCATCTCTTAAGTTTTGATATACAGTATTTTTACTATTATTCAGTTTTAGGGTTTTTTGTTTTGTTTTGAGACAGAGTCTTAATCTGTTGCCCAGGCTGGATGGCAGTGGCAGGATCACAGCTCATGCAGCCTCAACCTCCTGGGCTGAAGTGATCCTTCCACCTCAGCTTCCCCAGTAGCTGGGACCACAGATACATGCCACCATGTCTGACTAATTTTTGAAAATTTTTTGTAGAGATGGGGTCTTTCTATGTTGACCAAGCTGATCTTGAACTCCTGGGCTCAAGCAGTCCTCCCACCTTGGCCTCCCAAAGTGCTGGGATTACAGGCATGAGCGACTGCCCCTGGCCTCAGTTTTAAATATTTTTTAAAATCATCATTATGATATTTTCTCTGACCCAAGCATTATTTAATTATATTTTTAAGTATGGAGGGTTTTGGTGTTTTTTTAAATTCGAAATTAATTTCTGACTTGATTGTGTTGTGGTCAGAGAATGTGGTATGTGCGATGCTGATTTTCTGAGATTTGTTGAGACTTGCTTTATGGCTTAGCATGTGAACAGCCTCTGTAAACAGGCCAAGTGTGCTTGAGAAAAATGTTTGTTTTGATGAACATTCTTGATAATTGGTTCAGAGACTTTTATATTTCTATTAAATCAAGGTTGTAGATTAGGTTGTTCAAGTCTTCTGTGTCTTTTCTAATGTATGTCTGCCTCTTCTGTCAGTATTCAAAGAAGACATGTTGAAACCTCCCACCAGCATCTTTGTTGACCGGTGGAGGGGTGGGGCATGGCTGACCTCAGCATTCTTCAGGCAGTCCTTTCCTTGATGTTAGTGGCCACTCTAGCTTTTGCTCATTGTACCTGTGGTTTCTGAGTTTAGAATTTTTTCATCTCTGCAATAGTCTGTTTTGGTGGTTTCTTCTGCTGTGGTTTCTTGCCAACATAAACTTTCTAATATCCAGAAATTCTTCAGAATGTTTTATCTGCTAATCATATCCTTTCTTGTTTTATAGTTGTTGTTACAACTTGTGTGTGTGTTCTGTGATTTTAATGGAATTTTGCAAAGGAAAGAGGAAAACGAATACCTTTGCTCAGTCTGCCATCTTGACCCTACATAAGGCACATTTTTATCCTTCTTTTCCTCCTTTTTTTTGCAACAAGTGTTTATTGGGCAAGTAATTTTTCTAGACCTCTGCTTCTCTACCTATAAAATGGGAAGAAGAAGAATATTGCAATGATATATAAGGAACATTAATAAGATAATGTTCATGAAAGTGCTTTGCAAACTGTAAAGATCTATTCAAATGCAAAGGATGGCCTTTAGTTCCTTACTTTAACTCACTCTCACAATTTTGTGTAGCCAGTGTTATAAAGCAGCTCAGCTACATTAGAAAAAAGTGATTGTGATTGGAATACCGTGAGAGGCTCAGACAAAATTTTATTGTTACTTCTTGAGAAAATTTATTGCCAAGAAACTATTGAATACCTTAAGAGAAAGTCACATATTTAATAAATGGAAATATTATTTAGTCTAAAAACTAATGCTACAATGAGTATCTTTTTTCCTCCCTGTTTTCTTATACCATACTTTTGACATGCATACTCAATTAGGCATTTCTCCTTTAAAAATAAAATTTTTTTACTTAAAAAACCTTATTTGCTGATTCAGCATATTCAATAAATTTATTTACTTTAGCTTAGAAAGTTAATATGAACCAAAAGAAAGAATGCTGGAATTTCAACCGAGGCATATTTAAGGGACAAAATGAGTAATTGATGTAAAAGACAGAGTGGTTTATATTAGAATGTATTGAATTCTGCCTGACTACAATATTTTTCATGTTCCTACATTGCACCAAGGCAAAATAAACAATTCTGAATTAAATTCAGCAACCATGCATTGAGTGCTACTTTTTGTGTCAAGTTTTGTGCTGAGAGCTATGGAATTAATAAAGAGGTGACACCCGATCTGCCCTCTAAAGACAGGAAACAACAAATAGCTTAGTGAGGGCTAAAATATAAATTACTCTGATAAACATATCACACCCTTTTGTGAGATCAGGAACAGCTTATGGAGAAAGTAGCATTTGAAATGGGATTGAAGAATGCTTAGGGGTTTTGTAGGCAGATATTAGAGGAAGGCATTCCAAGTCATTTTTGTAAATGTTCTGTGGAAGCTTGTAAAGATGTACTTTCCATTTGTATTATAAATATAGTTGTATATAATACATGTGCAATTTTCCATGTAATTATATCATTTCTTTTCTCCGTGTGGGTATGTTCTTATATTTCTTAGGTTCTACTAGAAGTCACTAAAATTAAGTGACTTCCTAAGTATGTTCCAACCTTAACATTATCTGAATCTAGGAGTAACCACTAAACTACAAACGCATATCATAAATCCTTGAATAGTGTTGATGTCTTATGTATAGTGGGAGAAAATCCATGAGCTTTGAAACACACAGGCCTGAGCTTGAATCTCTGCTTCTTGCTTAGGCAGGCTACAAGTAAGTTCCCTAAGCATCATTCTCTTTATCTTTAAAATGAGAGGGTCTTGTCAATATCATAGAGTCGTAGTGAAGATTAAGGAGATGATTTCCATAAAGTGTTTGGTACAAGAATATGCTCAATGAATGGCAGCTATCATTATTATTAAAAAATTGATCTCTCAAGCCTAATGGAGAAAGATTAGATAGACTAGGGGAATTGTGTAAATCTGTGAGCGGGTATTTGTCCAATTGACATAGAACGCAAAGTGAGAAGAATGAGAGGGAATTAATACGGAGTTGGGGTGAGGGCATCACCCATAAGAATATAAAAGACAAACATGGGATCCTAGGGAGGGGAGGTATACAGTCAAGAATCCGGAGTGTAGCTCCAAATTCCTTAACCAAATCTGATGACCCACAGGCCCCGATTGGAAGAAGAAAATATCTAGGATGCTTTAAAATGGGATGATAGGGTGAGCAGTTGAGAAAGAAGAAAGAGCAAAAACCAGGATTTCCAAAGCTGCAAGTGTCCATACTCTCCCAGGTGGAGAAGGAGGGGCTGGGAAGTCTCTGGGATTTTCTCAGCAAAGGGTGGACCGAGGACTCCTTTTAAAATACGCACACACACACACTCACACACACTCTTTCTCTCTCTTTCTCTCTCTCTCTCTCCGCCCCCCAGAGCCAGAAAGTGATGTTAAGCACCAAATTCTAGTGTCTTGAATCATTTAATAAGGAACCTTAGAAATAATCTAGTCTAACCTACTAATTTTACATATGAGGATAATGAACTTTTTGGAAATTATGTGGTTTGCCCAGGACCACACAGTTGCTTAACCTAGAGCTGGAGGGTGACTGATCTAGAAACAAAATAATCTTGACACACCCAGTTGTGGCTTCTGAGATCTTTAGGCAAGGGAAAGCTTGGGGGTACTTGGAAGAGAGTATTTGTGGTTTTAAATCAGATACAGTTTAAATCAGATGCATTAAATGTGTTCAAAGCTATTTGTAAGATACCTCAGCTGCATCGTTTGTTCTGCAAGTATGTTTGTGCTGTAGAGATGGTTAGATTTGTGCACCAACCATCTGAGTGTGTTGGAAGGTGGTAGGGAGGGAAGGGAAGGGGTGAAACCATGCCTCCTCATTAATCAACTTATCGTATTATGATTAATCAACGTATTATTTGCAGAGAGCCTACCATGCGCCAGGCATTATTCTAAGTGGTTTGCATATATGCCGATAAGCCAGACACACAAATATCCTGACCTCACATTCTGACGCTCTTGCTCCTGGAAGTATAGCAGAAAAGCAGGAACCTGAGAACTGCCAGTGCCTAGATGTGATGTTATGTCCATTTCACAGTTCCTGCTTCCTGCCTATTCCAAGTCCTACCTCTTCCAGAACACCTAAGCACACCATCTCTGATCCTTTTTTTTTTTTTTTTTTTTTCCCTGAAATGGAGTTTCACTCTTGTTGCCCAAGCTGCTGTACAATGGTGCAATCTCGGCTCACTGCAACCTCCGCCTCCTGCGTTTAAGCAATTCTCCTGCCTTAGCCTCCCGAGTAGCTGGGATTATAGGCGCGTGCCACCACACTCAGCTAATCTTTTGTATTTTTAGTAGAAACAGGGTTTCGCCATGTTAGCCAGGCTGGTCTCCCAACTCCTAACCTCAGGTGATCCACCTGCCTCAGCCTCCCAAAGTACATCTCTGGTCTTTAAATGCCCTTTGCTGTATATTCTATAACATCAAGTCTCAGATCTGGTTTGACCTCAGTTGCTTTCTTAGTAGTTTTCCCCTATGAACATTCTGGTCTCCCAGTAAGCCTGTAAGCAGCTGAGACTGGGAAACCATCTCTTATATCCCACATCATCCTATGATGCACAGCGCTGGACACATGATGCATGAGTGCAGCGCATGTTTAGTGAACCTTTACATCACCACACTGGAGCAGAAAAGCTGTATCATGACTGATGAGGACCCCCATCAGAGGCAAGAGGCATGGTAGACTCTCGCCGGGGGACCCACTAGCAAAACCACTCTGGAAATCCCGGGTAGTAAAGACTGTTTTGGTACCCTGGAGGCAGCTCACTTGGAACCGTATCTTCTAAATGCTCTGGAAACCTATCCAAAGGCAATTAAAATCACAAATGCCACTGAAAACATCTAAGAACTATGTGTAAGCACTTTGGGATAGTCAGGTAAAGGCAGCCCTCTAATTATGAAGCATTTTGATAATTAATAGAATTCTAAGCCAAAGCTTAAATCCGGATACACAGGATAATGGTTAAGCCAAATAACACTTAATCATTTTAGCTCTTATTCTTGATAAAGACAACACACTAAAGTAGACAGTAAAGAAAAAGTCCACATCTTTTTATTGGGTCCAAATAACCTGATTGTAAATACTTAGCCTCTGATTTTCGTGTTTCAGAATATGTATGTTAATGACCTTAGTAGATATGGCTTTGTCCAGCCTCAAAAAGGGTTGCTGTCCAGCCAGGGCCCCTTTCTTTCCAGTTACTGCTCCCATCTCCTTTAAGTATATTCAGCTGGTGAGTGAACTCTTTTTCCCACGTGACAAATGTGTGCTGAGGCCCTAACATGCACCAGACCTCAGATGTGCTGACTCATACATTTGAGGCAGCCCTGACTTGTTGTGGGGGTGTGGGGCGGGCTTTTCCATCAGTTCATACATTCGAGGCAGCCCTGACTTGTTGTGGGGGTGTGGGGTGGGCTTTTCCATCAGTTGTGTTGGTTGATGTGCCAGTCAGCCAATTTCAAATTGCACTGAGTTTTCTTCATTTCACTTTTCTATATTAAAAACTAAATAGTTTTTTGCAGCATCGTAGAATAGATTAGAAACCAAGACTTCTGTTTCGCAATTTGTAAAACTGGACAAATGTATTTTCAGTGATTCTACAATGTTTCTGCCCATTTTTCCCTCCTTGGGAAGTTGTAGAGGTAAGATGCCCTATTGCCGCTATGCCGATGTTGGGCATTATACCAGAAACGGAAGATTCAAAGATGGGCCCCCACTCCTAGCAGGCCCTCCAACGGGGCAGAGGCTCCCAGAGGGGACCGCAATCCAGTGTGAAAACTGTTGTACTGTGTGTGAATCAAGTGTCATGAGAACACACATGACAGCATGGCTGATTCTGCTGAGGAAAGTCAGGGAATGTTTCACAGCAGAGAGGGCATTTAGATTAGGGCATGTTGAATAAGTAGGAGTTTGTCAGTTGAAGAAGATTGGAGGTGGAAGGGGAGGGAAGTAAACTTTTCGGGCAGAGGGAAAAGCAGGTGCAAAGGCAGGAAGTCGGTACAAGTTCAGATTCCATTACCCCAAATCCTTGAGACTCAGATGTGTTTCAGAATTTGGATTCTTTTGGATATTCCACATATTGTACATTGTGTATAATATAATACATATTGTATATTATAATATATATAATATAATATATTGTATAATATGTAACATCCCCAGCAGGTTCTAGTCAAATACATGAATATATCCAGGATGAAAAGGTTGAATCGTCACACTAAATGGGATTAATGAAGACTGTCATTAATAATGTCACATCAGTTAAGTCATGTTTTGTGACCAAATGAGTTTGAACACCAAACTTACAAAAATAACAAAAAACAACAACCAAAAGAACACCTTAGGTTTTTAAGCTTTTTGAATCTTGAAATCTTGAATACAAGGACTGTGGCTGCAGGTCCAGCAGATTTTTAGAGCTAACTCTCATTAAGGGGACTTAGGTCACATGCTCATCCCTGACCCAGTGGAGATAAATGTGCCATTTGCCAGGCTGAAGTTCTGGGCACACCCTAGAAATGGCAGGATGCTTAGCCTGCCAGGATCACAAAGTGACCTCAGAGGGCTGTTTGCAGGAAAATGGACACTTAGTAGGTAAAAAATCATAAATGATAATTATATACGTATCACAGATGTGCCCACATAATATTGACTGTGTAATGCAGTCCAGAGCAGAACCAGGATTCAGACCATCATCTCTCCTATTCCAGAGCCCACATCAGACTAGGCTGCTCACACGTCAGTGGAAAACAGTCTGCCTCATGTAACCCACTGCTCAATTATGTGATACAGACAATTAGAACTTAGCAAAGTACATAATAAGGTGCTAATTGCATGGAGTACAGCACACCCATTCATTGAAATGATTTAGAGAAGTAAAAGACTTTAGCAGGCTGGAAGTTCACAGAGGAGGTGGGGCTTGAGCTGAGCCCGAATGGAAGGATGTGTTGGAAGTGATGGTAGAGACCTTATCCCTCTGATTTCTGCTCCAGGGACTCTCTTTTAAGTTTATTTGCAAACAAACACTGAACATGAGGAGGGAAGGATTAACAGGCAGATTTTCCTGGGCCCTGAATAAACCTCTGAAACCACAGGACATAAATTACAGAGGAATGGAAACAAGGGGAAAAACATCCTCTAATTTATTGACAAGGGAAGAAAAGCAAGGGAATCATTAAGGGTTAGAGGCTCAAAGCCAGCTTCTGAGGTGCTTAGAACAAAGTATGATGATGGCAGACAGAAGTAAGTCTCTGTAACCTCATGAAGTACTTGTTTCTGTGCTTTCCCAGGGGCCCCTAGAATTGAAACCAACTAAAGACCTGAAAGGGCACTCCAAGTGCATCTGGCCCAACGCTCCCTGATTTTAGTTACGGGAAGTCTGAGGCCCAAGGAGGGGAAAAATTTGATAAGGTTACAGCTTAAAGAAAAGTAATGACTCAACCATATCTTTTTCTTTCTTTCCTTTTTTCTTTTTTTGCTGAAATTCAGTAGTGAATTCAAGTACTCTTAAGGCACAGTTATTCTATAACAGTGCATGGTTTGGAGGTTGTGTGTTATCTCTTTTCAGGGATTTAATAAAATAAAAATACAAACTACTTTTGAAATAACTATTAAGTAAAAATACCCAGAAGTCTATGGTCAGAGGCAATGTCCATGTATTTCCTTAATTCAGGATCAGCCAACAGATTTCAACACCAGTACTTACTGAGCATCTACTTTGTGGTCAGGTGTTAGATACTCTCCTTTAATCTCCACCAGACCCCTCTGTGATAGGGGTTGTGGGGGTAGACAGATAACTAGCTTGCTGAATACAACTTGTTAAAGGATGGGGCTTGGAGTCCTCAGCCATGCTGAGTGATGCCGTGCTGCCCGGAGAGTTTCTATGCTGTAGATCATGGTCTCTTGGACTGTTTTCCCCATAATTCCCCATCCCTGCCTTTCCTACCCTGCAAGATTATGTTGGTTATAACTTGCTCACTGTGCCTTCAAAGGCCGGGTCATTTTCTCTCCTGGTTTATAAATCAGCCTCTTATTCTGTGGCCCCGCTTTCCCCCTGCTCTCCGCTCCCCCTGCCATTCCCACTTGGTCATCACCTGAGAGATCTCCAGACATTGTCATTTCTTTCCACGGGACACTTCCCTGTCTTTTCACCCTGAGGACTTAACTGGGATTCTTTGGAAAACACATCAGCAGAGAATACTGTCATTTTTTTTTCTCCCTAAACACTTAAACTCGCATAGGTGTGGAATCGTTTATGCCAAGGAATCTGGGAACCAGAAGGGAGCATGGGACCAACCTTCTCTCGTTAGAGATTTGGAAACTGCAGGACAGATAGAGTAATTGGCCCAACTTCACATAGCAATGCTAAAAGTTAATTTATGAAGTGGACCCGCACTCAGAGCAGTGCCCGGATAGCTGTGGCACTGATAATGTGGAACTGCCCTCGACTGTACGGAAGGACCCTATTAGAGGCAGCGCATTGCAGTCATGATGTTTCCTGGAAGCATGTTAAGACCCCTGTTCACTACATCCCAGAGAGATCTTTGCTTTAGTTTGGGTTCCCCCAGACACAGACGCTGAGCCAAGGACCTGAGTGCCAGTGGTTCCTTTGGCAGGTGGTTTTACTGGTGAAAACACCAGCAGAGGACAGGGGAAGTGAGACAGGAAGGGAAGCGGCCTGATACAGGGGTGTTATCAAGCCAGTAGCCACTGTGGGCACCGGAGCTGAATCCTGCTGAAGACATCTAGGAGTCAGTAAAGCACACACCTCAGAATTACCCAGCAATGAAGCAAGGCAGCAGGCATATTTGTCCACCAGCTCCTTTTTCATTGTTAGTTGAGTGCTGCTGCAGGAGCATTACCTCTTTAGCACTTCCAACCTGCTCCTGGACAAGAACAAATACACCCCCGCCCCTCCCCGCCGGGCTTTCCCCCGGCCCAACCCTCCCCCCCACACACACGCAGGAGAGTCACAGGTGTTTCTAGCAAACTGCCTTCAGGAGCTGAGAAAGGAGGGAATGTAGCAGTGCATGGGCAGAGGATCCACAAGAGGAAGCACCATCAGTGGTCAAAACCAGGGAGCCAGAACAGCTGGAGAGAGAGAGAGAGAGAGAGAGAGAGAGAGAGTGAGTGAGTGTGTGTAGGGGGGAGGGGGTGGGGTGTGTGTCTGTCTTCCCCATGAATCCTGATTTTGATGACCCATCATGCTTGCTTCTTGATTTTGTCCATTTGGAAGCTCAGAACCAATTTACACTCCACCTCTAGCTGTTAGATAAGACCTTAAGAGAATGTCATCTCTGCACCCACCTTACCCTTTATTTCTCTTATTTATTTCCCTTCTGCCTCTATTTCTTCGAATATTTATTCTTACCCTATTTGTGCCTTTGAAAGTCCCCTTAAGTTCCTTTCTTGGTATAAGATGAGTATAAATAAATACAAAAGCCTATTACACACCAAAAAGAAACAAACTTGGGACTAGTCACAAGCATCTGCCACACTGCTGGCTCTTCTCTAGTTTTACCTCAGAAATATTTTTTTTTACCGAGGACTCTCTGGTCTTCACATGAAGGCCCCGATTGCATAGGAAAACCATAGAATTCTTGCCCATACATCAAGCTTGTAGTGAGAACTACAAATAAAGCAAAATGCGTGTTTTCTTCAAAGTGGCCACAGAAACAGATGCCCATCATCCCCACAATGCTATAAAATAGGATGCAGCACATGGGTGATGTGAGGAGAGGTGCCTGAAGGCCAAGCAGGATCCCAGGATTCTATTTTGCTGAATCAGGATTCAGGATCCCAGGTTTCTGTTTTGCTGAATCAGGATTTAGGACATTTTCCATAACAAGAAAAACAGAAAAATAAAGTGCAAGTACCAACAGAAGCAGCCTCCAGAACTTTTAATCATTGTACTCTTACCTCTTTCTCTCTTTTTTAAGGATAATCTTTAAAATATTTCCTCCTGTGCATGATTTTTATTAACTTTTTTACTGCTTGTCTATAGAGTATATGACAAATTTTCTTTAATCAGCATGTATTACTTTAAAATGGGGAGAAAAGGAAGAAGTGTTTTCTCATCTGAATATGTTTTTACCATAACATCCCCCCAAATACCTTATTTTCTAAAAATAGATGTTTTGCTAGAGGCATCCAGGATAAAATGTGGCCTGCCACTCAGAAATCTAAGGTTTTAGTTGTTTTCTTTGCTGGTCAGAAGCCCTGAAGCAGTGGAGATTCTGCCCTCTGATATTCATGGATGTGAGTGCAGACCCACACTGAGGCTTTCTTTGCTATTTGGTTTCGTGTTTCAAGGGAAATGTTAAGTCAGATGTCACAGTTAAAGGGAAGAAGGGAGGAAAAGAAGAAAGGAGGAGAGAGAGAGGGAGGGAGGAAAGGAGAAAGAAACCATATAAATCTAGAGTCCAGTCTTGTTTGTTTATTTGGCCCAGTAATCAATAATATATTGACTAAGCATCTTTCAAAAGTTGTTTATTTATAAGGCCTTTACTCTAAAAAGAATTTAAAATAATGTTTAAAAATGTAGTGAATAGAATGTATAGGAAAACAAATAAAGGAGGAAAATGGAGCAAAGAGGAAACTAGGTAGAAAAAATGGGACATGAGTAAGACTGGTATCTAAACTCCATGCCTTTATGTCTAACTAGGATGTGTCAAAAATTTTACTGTGAGCTCCCCAGCAGCCAAAGCAAAGAAGAAAACAATTGAATGTGTAACTCATAGGTAAAAATAAGTGAAGGGCCAGGCACGGTGGCTCAGGCCTGTAGTCCCTGCACTTTGGGAGGCCAAGGCAGGCAGATCACTTGAGGTCAGGAGTTCAAGACTAGCCTGAACAACATGGTGAAACCCTGTCTCTACTAAAAATACAAAAATTAGCCAGGCATGATGGTGTGTGACTGTAATCCCAGCTACTCAGGAGGCTGAGGCAGGAGAATCACTTGAACCCAGGAGGCAGAGGTTGCAGTGAACTGTGATCACACCACTGCACTCCAGCCTGGGTGACAAAGTTAGGCCCCATCTCAAAAAAAATAAAATAAGCTAATTTATTTGGAGAGGGTATTGAGTTAAGTAAGTTGGGGGAATAAAATAAAGAGGTTAGAATATATCAGCCCTTTGACTGAAGAACTCAGTACCACTGAGAACAAATAATAACACCTAACATCAGTGAACACTTCTTATATGCCAAGCACTAACCTAACCAATGTAATTATGGCATAAGAACACCAGGCATCAGGTAAAGCCAGTTATATTTTAAAAGTAGAATTTAGGGTTTACAAATGGCTTTCTCATTTGTGGTGTTACTTAATTGCTCACAAGAACCCTATGAGATATTGGTCAGGAAAATATTTTTATGTGAGGAAAGTAAGATCACATTGCTAATCATTGTTGCACTTGGAATATAAATCCAGATTACTCAGATATACCCTTTTTTTTTTTTTTTTTTTTTTTTTTTTTGAGACAGAGTCTTGCTCTCTCACCCAGGCTGGAGTGCAGTGGTGCCATCTCGACTCACCGCAACCTCCACCTCCTGGGTTCAAGCGATTCTCCTGCCTCAGCCTCCCAAGTAGCTGGATCTCCAGGTGCACGCCACCATGCCCAGCTAACTTTTTGTATTTTTAGTAGAGACGGGGTTTCACCATCAGATATACCTTTTACACTACTTCATAATCTGGGAGCAAAACCCTGGTGATGGAAATACGGACATTTGGCTTTAGGATCTTAAACTGAGTTCGTTCAGGTGAGGTGTCTACTCCTGGGCCTGCCATTAAGTGGCTGTATGGTGTTGGGCGAGTCCTTTTTCTCCCTAGAGTGGCAGTGTCTTCAACTGGAAAATAGGAAGGTTGATGACTTGTCTGGGAAGATTCATTCCAGCTGTGACAGCCTGTTGGTCTCTGGGTTTCTGTGGCTCCAGACGGTTTCCCAGACTACACTCCAGGGTGTTCCCAGTCATTTTCACATTAGCAGTTGCTCTGTCATGGCTGCGCCTCTGTGGATCACTGAACCTTCACCATTGCCCCAGCCTGCTTGGGGCTGGGGTGTGTGGGCTGGGAATTAAAGGCTGGGAGACGTCGGGACTCCCTTTGAGCCTAAGATGTCCTATGGGGTATTTCCACTGTGTCGGCAGAACATGTTTCGTTGTTCCTTCCTTGATACTTTGTCTTCCGTGGATTTTTTGAGGGGATTCAAAGTGGAAAGCACTAGAAGTTGGAACTAGACCTGCTGAATAACTCACTTTTTTCTTTCCTTTTAAAACTTCTCCTGAGCCCAAAAATCGCATGGACACATCTTGAATTCTTACAAGTTAGCCGGGTCTCAGTGAAGGGGCTTCCCTGAGGGGTAGAATGCTGCATGTTCGTTTCCTATGCCCAGATAAATAAACCCTGGCCTACGCTTTAGGCTCCAGGTTTGTTTCTGGCATCCCTTTGCCTCAAAGTTTCTGTGTTGAATAAAACAGAAATGTTTAGCAAATCCCAAGAAATTCCTTATTTAATGGAAAAAAGAGATCCCTGGGCTTATATTTCAAAATGTGATTTCCATGTTCCCATTGCATTAAGGCAAGGTCGCCTCACCAAATCCCCAGATGTCTGGTATGCTTTTCAAAAAATGCCTGTATTTAGCCCCTAGAACACATTCTGAGTACCTACTGTGGACAGGATTCTCCTCTGACCCTGCAGGAGACAGAGCAGCCAAATGAGATGGAAACCCTGCCTTCAAATTTAGTTGTAATGGTGGCATTAGAATCTATAGGAAGTCTCAGCTTTTACCTACAGACAAGCTTTATTCCCCCACGCTGATCTTTTAAACTGTACAATATTGCACCTCCGTGTGGCCATCTGTTCTCCTTCATGACAATGGGAGATTTGGCTGCTGGGGTTGGCCACAAACAGCTTATCTTATTAGCTAACCTGCCGTGTATGACCTGCCTTGGCAATATCCCTATTAATTATATTTTCTTTCTTCAGCATCTTAGAAGAGTGGGTTTTTTCATTTGCTTCCTGTCTCTGCCAACCCTAAGCTCTCTCTCCGAAAATGTTTATTTGTCTTTTATTATAAAAGTAGTTGATGTGTATTGTTGACAGGGAGAGACAGAAACAGAGATGGATATTGCAGAGAAAAAATTTCAAAAGCTATTTATAATAAAATAAAATCCTACCACAACAAGCTTATTGTTGTTTATATTTTGAATTTACAAAAGTATGTTTGTCTTTAGCTATTTATCCTCAACCCTCGCCAATTATGTGAATTTTCAGTTGGGTGAGAATAGCTATATTAAATAAGGAGCAGTTTTCCAGTATCATTAAATAGTCTTCAAAACCTTGGTTGTTCATAACTGTATAACATTTAATACTCTGGGGGAAGCAGTTATTTAAATTGTTTCCTTTGTGCTGAGATGGTAGATTGTTTCTACCTTTTTATTTCAAACTCACCTTTAGGTGGTGGCTGTTGCATGGTAGCCACTTACAGAGTATATCACTTTCTTCCCCGCATGCTGGGAACTGCACTGCATGCTGGGAAGTGCAGCCTTGGCACTGTGCTGGCTCTGGGGTAAAGAAAGAAAAGACACTGGCTTGCCCTCAGGGAGAGGGGTGGGGAGCTCTGGCACTGGGCATGTATCATGTCTACTAATGTGATACTTAATATTAGGAGCCACCCCCTTGAAGACAGCAGTGTCTGAAAGGGCTTGCTGAGTCATCAAATACTAAGTTGGTTCAGTGTAATATTAGGATTCTGTGTGTTTTATTTTCCAAGTCGGAAAGGTAGGGTTAGGGGTGGGGAGAACACTCTCCAAGAGAAGCTGACTCAAGCTGCTTCTCAAAGAACAAAGTGACACAGAGGAAGGAGGTTGGTTGGGAGGGTAAAGGAGAGGTCATTCCAGGAAAGGCAAACAATGTCAAGAAAGGGAGCCTGGCAGGGTGAGGTGTGTGCCAGGTCTTTGTTCTGGCCTGAGTTTAAGATGCCTGGGAGGGTATGCCAGGAGCTGTTCCTGGAGAAGTCTGTAGAGGACATACCCTGAGAGGCCTTTGATGCCCCACCAAGGAAGACAACTTCATCCCAAAGACTTGTTGAGGCTGCCAGGGGTTACACATAGAGGCCTGAGCTCGGCAGACATGCACTTTGGGAAATAACACTGTGGCATCTGCAGGAAGAACAACAGACTTAGGGTTTCTGGGGAGAGTTGGTGGGTAAGGAATCTGAGCCTCCTAGGTACAGGAAACATGACTTTTGTTTACTGCTCACCCAGGGCCTTGCACAGTGCCTGACACGCCCAGTGTTTATTAAATCTGGGAAAGGTTGTTAAACGAATCCAGGCGGGGAATGCCAAAGGTGGTGGCAGTGAGAATAGAAGATTCGGATCCTCTTAGAAAGACATTTAGGAGGGACGTGGGTGAAAAGTTTTAATTTGAAATCCAAGGACCCAACAAACTTTATTTTTTAGTGATGAGTACAAACTAGAAGGTAGCTTTGAAAAGGCGTTTGACTTCAGGAACCAGTTGGCCAAAGGAATGTTTCTAGACCTTTCAAAACTTTCATCTGTGCTTTGTGAATTCCACAGTTGGGTTCTATTCAATAGGTCCGTTTTTCCCTCAAATGCCACCTGTGAAATAAGTTAAACACCATACTGTTTTAATGTAAAAATATTTCCTCAAATCCACTGTATCAATTCATTACTCTTTGGGGAATAGGATAATCTAATTTCCCTTCTACAATGTGCTCCATTCATATGCTCTCCATTGCTGTAGAGGTAGGCTATGAATCAACTGTTTCTGAAGGATTATGAGCTATAATAAATGTCAATATGAGCTCTGATTGATTTCGTGCAGCCTCACTAGTTGTGACTTCATTCAGTAACTTAATACTAATTGTGTCGCTTTGATTACTTTTGATTTTCACTGTTTCCCCAGCACCTACTGGAGTGCCTAGGACAAGCAAGGATTCTAATGAATGTCTGTTGGATGAAGGACTTTTAATCTTTTAAAAATGTTCCATAGAGGAATTTTAGAGAAGTCAGAGTGAATGCCTGCAGTTCAGATGGGTATTAACTGAAGAGGCGAAACCATAATTTCAGTTCTTGAGAAAGTAGCGCAGAACTTCTCTAGCTCACTACTGTATCCCGGTACCTTGGTGCACAGCAGGCAGTCAGTGAATATTTGCTGACTGACCCTGTATTGTAGTGTCTGATGGTGAGCCACAGCCCTTAGTTCAAGTATACGCCTTAGAGAGTAATGCATCCCTTCATGTATGCATTCAACATTTATTAAGCCCCTATTGTGTATCAATGCAATGGCAAACATTTACAGTGGTCTCAAGTTTTGAACCTTGCAACAACCTTGGTAGATATTATTGTTATCCCCTTTTGCTGACAAGCAAAATGAGGCTTGGAAACATGAAACTATTTTTCATTTAATTAAAAGGTATGCTGACTCCGTCACCTAGATCCTCATGATACCAATAACTGGGTCCTGAATCTCCCTTCACCAACTAAGTAGTGATGGCTATGAAGGTAGACATTAGGATGTCAAAGGGACTATCACACATAGGTTTGCATCTCTGGCATCATGCTGTGTGACCCTGAGCAGGCCGTTCGTCTGTCTGAGCCTCAGTTTGGAGTGCCCAGGTTAGAGGTGATACAAGACCTCTAAACATGAGGTCTTAGATCTCATACATGATGATGATCATCTCTTCACAGGAGGAGCTTCAAAGTCACATTTCCACAGGAATTGATATGGAAAGACATGAACAAACATAGCCATTTTTGTAATCTACCATAGCAATTGCCTGAAACTTACAATCTAGTCCATTTCTCTAGATATCCTGGAATATGTTCTGACCAAGCAGGACTGGCAGAAGCTGCATACCTGGACCGCAGCATTGTAGTCCACTGTGGAATTGCCTTTACGCTTGGGGCTTTAGCGATACATGAGCCATGTATAGAGGAAGTTATAGGAAACTGAACTCATGCATCACACTGTCGTATTTACTACCAGCTTGTTGTTGAGGGCATCGTTCATTTTATTACACCATGGGAAAGATTACTGTCTTGTCTCAGCGCTAGGAGAACCTAGACTTCTCTAAAGCTGGGCTTCTTTGTTTTTTTTTTTAATTTTATGGATTTGTGACTTAGGAAGCCAATGGATTTTTCTCTTCCAGTTGTCTGCTGGAAAGCTTAAGGCTGAATATGTGATCTACCACCAGCAAATACAAAGACCTTGTGACATGTGTTTTGGCACTGATTTCACTTTTAGCTTCATATTATTATTCCTTTTTAACATATCTCATCTGTACATACTTTAAATTTTATTTTGTTTTAGTGATGAGCAAAAAGTAGAAGGTAGTTTTGAATTGCATCTTTTGTAAGTTGCCTAAAATCCTGTTTGAGTACAGTAGATGATAAAGAAAATCACTAAAATGAATGAACGAGAAGAGTACCTTCATATACCCAGAAATACACTGGAAATCAGGACATTTTGTTCCTTTGTCTTTAATAAGTTGTGTTTGAAGTCCTACATTGAGCCGAAATTCATACCTGGAAACTGAATTCTAGAAAGATTATTTTGGAAAGCCTGCAGTTACGTGTATTACCACTAGATGACCCTCCCTTGTTATTGTCTCTAAAGTGGAGCTACTAGTTATATGGACTTTCCAGAGGACTGTAGGAAATTTATGAATAACCCCTCTAAAGCAATAACGACGACAACAACAACAAAAAAGTCTAATTTACATGGGATTGAATATACAAATATTTGGCAATGGAATGAAAAAAGTTAGGAGATTGTCTGTCTGTGGGCTAGCCGCTGCCTGCAAGATGCTTACAGTCTAGGTCAGAGGTTCCTAAATCCTTCTCAATGCAGTTTGCACTGGCCCTGAGCAAAGTGTGAAAATGAAGACTATCGTAGAGTTTTACATGAAGCTCAATGTGTTCATTTGTATCACTTCTCTTTTATTCTGAGATTATGTCCTCTTCAGTTTTATGAAAGGATAGTAAGAGTTAGACGGTAGTCTTTTTTGTTTAAAAAAAAAAAAAAGTTCTCACTTGACAATAAAAAGTGGGCAAATCCATACAGCCCTCAAAATTCTTTTCGGAAATTTTATTCTATAAAATCTAATATTCTGAAAACCTGTGGTTGAATAAAAGAAAAATATTTAGTATAATCTTTCTCAATACATTTGCATGTATCAGGACCTTAACAGAAAATATGACCTCTTAGCATTTGCAATTGTGCTCCTATTAAAAACCATGTTTGTTTGTTTGTTTGTTTGTTTTTAAAGATGTTTAGGAAAACAGTTTAAGGAACATTCTCCTTCCTACCCTCTCACTGGAAATTCTGAATCTACTCTTTGAGCAAGTCAAAATACTTGGACCTCAGCTCAGGCCCCTCCACACGTCACCTCCAGAAAGCTACATTCTGCTACTATGTTCTTTTTTTTAATGAAAGATGAAACAGCCAATTAAAAATCTAGTTCTGCCTTGATTTTGTTTTTTGTTAGGACAGTCATGTACATAGTACATACTATGAAATTATGTCTCTTTGATTTACAACCATTTGATTTTACTAAAACTCTGCCTCCTGAGTTCAAATGATTCTCCTGCCTCAATGTTAAGGATACTTTCTCTTACATCACATGGTAGATACTAAGAAATTTTAGTATCCTTTCTAATTTCTTTTGAATTTATCTTTTCTCCCCCTTCCAGATAAAAAGATAACATGTTACGTTTTTTGTCTTGGCTACCAGTGGTCTCAAAGTCAGGTGTTATACTCAGCCAGAACAGCTTTGTTATACCCTTAAGCTTGATATATTTTCTGTTTCCTGGTTTCTTCTATTTTTATCAACCTTATAATGTCTTTTATTCGAAGCTCCCCAAAGCGTATATTGGAGTGATATACAAATACTTTTTAAATAAATAGGATGTTTTGTATAATAAATGGTATTTTTGGAAAGTACTGGATTATGCAATATGAACTGTAAATGTCTCCAGAGTGTATTACATGATTGTCCTAACAACAACAAAAAAATGTTTAGTACTTTACTAAAAATTTCTCTTATTCAAAATTATCTCACCTGTGCCCTGAACTAGAATGTAATCCCTTTTGTGGAAGGAAATTTTGTTTGTATGTTGTTTGAAATCTCTTGCAGTTTCTCGATCAGTGCCAGGACATCAGACATGCTCAATGAATACTTGCTGATTGACTAATCCAGTGATCTGTGTGTTCTGGGGGAGTTAGAAAAGCTTTCCTAGAGGAGGTGCAAGGAGATGGCCAGAAGACAGGTTGTTCGCCACTCTAATCCTTGGCTTCTCACATGTTAAACATGATGGCTAAGGTCTCTAACTTTCTGGGACTTGACAGTTGTAAAATAGGGGGAGGACAGGAGACTGGGAGGGGGTGAAAAACAGTTTTTAGATTCTCAGAGGTTGGAAATAAATTTGGTATTATGGGGAAGCTTTGGAGATGGAGAAATGCTTTACAAACTGTAAAGTACATACTGTGAAATTATGTCTTTTTGGTTTACAACCATTTGGCTTTACTAAAACTTTCACTTGATGCCCTAAATCAGTTCTAAGGGGGCTGTCTTGGCATTTATGAAAGCCATTCTGGACTGGTACATCTTTTTGTTTTTTGGATATATACTCAGAAGAAAGATAGCTGGATTATAAGGTCATTCTATTTTTAATGCTATGAAGAGCCTGTATACTGTTTTCCTTAGTGACTGTACCAATTTGCATTTCCATCAACAATGTACAAAGGTTTCCTTTTCCCCACATTCTCACCAACACTTAATCTTCTGTCTTTTGGCAGTAGTTATTCTAACAAGTGTGAGGGTGGTATTGGATTCTTGTTTTGATTTACATTTCCCTGGTGATTAGTGATATTGAACATCTTTTAATGTACCTGTTGATCATTTGTATGCCTTGTTTTGAGAAATGTCTATTCTATTATTTGATTTTTTGCTACTGAGTCAAGCCCCTTATATATTTTGGATATTAATTCCTTATCAGTATATATATTTTGCAAATATTAGCTTCTATTCCATAGATTGCCTTTCCATTTTGTTGATTGTTTCATTTGCTGTGCCGAAGATTTTTAGTCTGATACAATCTCACTTGTATGTTTTTGCTTTTGTTGCCTGTGCTTTTAAAGGTCTTATTCAAAAAAATTATTGCCTGGATCAATGTCAAAAAACTTCTTTCCTCTTTTCTCTTGGTAGTTTTACAGTTTCAGGTCTTACACAATTCAGTCTTCAATCCATTTGCATTGATTTTTGTGTAGAGATAAGGGTTTGATTCAACTCTTCTGCATGTGAACATCCAGTTTTCCCAGCACCATTTATTGCGAGACTATTCTTTCTCCATTGTGTGTTCTTGGCACCCTTGTTGAAGATCAGTTGACTGTAACTGTGTGAGTTTATTTCTGGGCTGTCTATTCTGTTCCATTGGTCTGTAAGTCTGTTTCTTGTGTTCATACCATACTGTTTTGATTACTGTAGCGTTATAATATTTTGAAACCAGAAAGTGTGATACTTTCAGTTTTGTTCTTGCTCAGGATTGCTTTGGCTCTACAGGAGTTTTTGTGGTTTTACTTGAATTTTAGGATTGTTTTTCTATTTCTGTGAAAAATGCCTTTGTAATTTTGATAAGGATTGCCTTGACTCTGTAGATCACTTTTGGTAGCGTGGGTATCTTAACAAAATTAATTCTTCCAATCCATGAATGTAGATCTTTCTATTTATTTGTCTTCTTCAATTTCTTTCTTCAACGTTTTGTAGTTTTCTGTATACAGATCTTTTACCTCCTTAGTTAAGTTTATTCCTAAGTATTTCATTTTCGTAAATGAGATTATTTTCTTCATTCTTTTTGGATAGTTCATTGTTAATGTATAAAAGTGCAACTGGTTTTTGTATACTGATGTTGTATCCTGCAACTTTATTGAATTTGTTTATTAGTTTTAATAGGTTTTTTTATCAGGGTCTAGGATTTTCTATATATAAGATCATATCATCTGCAAACAGAGACAGTTTGATTTTTTTCCTTTCGAATTTGGATGCCTTTTATTTCTTTTTCTTGCTTACTTGCTCCGGCTGGTAGTTCAGCATTTTGTTGAATAGAAGTGGCAAGAGTGGACATCCTTGTCTTGTTCCTGATCTTAGAGAAAAAGCTTTCAATTTGTCACTATTGAGTATGACTTTGGCTGTGGACTTGCCATATATAGCCCCATTATGTTGCGGTATATTTCTTCTATACCTGATTTGTTAGTTTTTATCACGAAGGGATGTTGAATTTTGTCAAATGCTTTTTTCTACATCAGTTGAGAGGATTATATAACTAACTTTAGTCCTTCATTCTGTTAATATGGTATATCACGTCTTGGTTTGCACATGTTGAACCTTTCTTGCATCCCAAGGATAAGTCCCACTAGACTGTAGTACATGATCCTTTTGATGTGCTGTTGAATTTAGTTTGCTAGTGTTTTGTTGAGGGTTTTTGCATCTGTAGCTATCAAGAATATTGATGCTGACCTTATAGAAAGAGTTTGGAAATGCTCTCTCCCTTTCAGTTTTTTTTTTTTTTTTTTTTTTTTTTTTTT